>NW_008615487.1:56757-60828 GCF_000691845.1 Merops nubicus
AAGGAAACTATCCCTGTGTTATCAACACTGTTCCCAGCACAAGCACGAAACATAGCCCCATACAAGCTCCTGTGAAGAAAATTCATCTAGCCAAAATCAGCACACTTCTCAATAAAAATCTGAAGTGGTTTTTCAGCCTGGGACTAACTTTTACAAACAGCAAACTGACAGTTTTCCCAAGTCAAATATTTTGTGTACCTGTTGGAGCTTCGTTCCTCGGTTCTGCACTACCACCTAAGATTTCCATAGGGAAAGCTTTTCATGTTGCAGGTTGCACTTCATTAGAATGTATCTGATCCATTTCCCAGAAAGTGTGAGTTGAATGTCATGCTGTATTATTCTCTAAAAGAGAAAGTAAACTTTAACTATTAACAGAAGATGAAAATGTATCTGCAAGGTTGCACCTTCCTATTCCACGCAGCTGTGCAAATGGAAGAGAAACAAAACCTGTGCAGGTAATCAGGCTGCTGCCTGGAGCTGTCTGGCTGTGTTACAAGCATGCCTTCTACAAAGGAAGGTGAGGGCTTTGGGTTCCTGAGAAATTGTTCACACAGGCACGTTAACCCTGGATTATACTGACAAAACTAACCCAATTATAAAAATTCTTTAGCCTGAGGAAATTTCTTGCATTGCAGTTGGTAAGTCAGTATGACCTTCCTGAGGAACCAAGAATCCCACAGAAAAGAAATGCCTCAGTTGTTCTCTTGCTGTTGTGACCTACAGCGAGAGACACTTAGTCTTTTTACATTGGCTATGCTGTTCTGCTTTAGAACCTGTCGACCTTGCAGTGGCTCATCACTGAGACACGACTCTTACACTGCAGTAGCCTCCAGTCTCCGTTTAGGAGAAGAAAGAGGCTTCCCAAGACCTCATTTTATTTGACAGCAATTTATTAAACTTGATGTGATTCATTTCTGTACAAAAGCCCAGCTGAAATACAAAATAATTCTATTATTTCCTTTTCCTGTGTAACTTAGATCAGCAATAAAAAGCACGTGCTTCAAATAAATGAGTTCTCTTCTGTTTTATGAAGCTACATGACTTTGCCAATCCCAGGAGAGTTGCGTGAGCTTTTAGGATAATGCAGTGGGGTCAGTCTGATGTGAGTTTTTTTTCTCTTGCCATTAATATAAGCTGGAATTCAACTGTTTATTCTGTAAATGCCAAGAATATGTATCCTGGATATGACTGCCTCATGTCAGTGACAAACATGTGCCAGAGGAACTGCCATTTCAGTGATGCTGAGTGGTACTGTAGTCACTGGCTTTTAGTAAAATGAAAATGAGGCTTTTTTCTGTCTTGGGAAATCCTGCTTTGAATTGTGGTGTGGCAAGTGTACAGAACTGCCTTCTGATTACAGCTCCAGACTATGGCAACTTGCTGTTCTTTCATGCCAAGAATAAGCTAATACCATTGTCTAATGCTTCTAGGAGTTGGTAGGAGATGTGTGTTGTTGACATGTTTTTGATGAAGCTTAGGACCTTCCACACTAACCTCTCAGGAAAACAAAACAAAAACAAAAACAAACAAACTTTAAAAAACAACAACAACAACAAAAAAACCACACAAAAAACCAAAACACAACCACCTGAGTGTGAGTTAAGGGGACTGGGATGGCACCAACTGATTCAGTGTGTGTGCTTCCAGTCATGTGGCATATCTGCAGCCGTGGATTCAGATTTGCTCCTGTCATGTGTTAAAGGCAATTCTGCCTCCATGTAGATAGAATCATAGAATCATTTTGGTTGAAGAAAGCCTTTAAGAGAGTCAAACCATTAACCTAATAGTACAGACTGCACCATGAACCCATGTCCTGCAGCACCACATCTACATGTATTTTGAGTACTCCCAGGGATGGCGACTCCACCTCCCTGGGCAGCCTGCTCCAATGCTCGATAACCCTTTCTGCTAAGAGCTTCTTCCTGACATCTAGTCTAAACCTCACCTGGCACAGATTGAGCCCATTTTCTCCTATTGCTTGTTATTTGGGAGAAGAGACCAACCCCCACCTCACTACAACCTCCTTAAAAGCAGTTGTAGAGGGTGATAGTCTCTATTCATCCTCTTCTTCAGGCTAAATTTTCTACACCTAAACTTCGTATTTTGTTGTAGAGCTGTAGGCTGTATTTACTGCATCTAGTTCATACAGCATCTTCTTTTGTTAAAAGTTCTCAAGGGAACTGGCTGAAAATGCAGATAAAATGCAGCCTGTGTTGCTAGTCAACTTGTCAAGTTGGAGTGTGTCCTGTACACCAGTGTTTTCAGTAGTCTGCCTGATAAGAGTAACTAGCTGCTCAAGAAGTAAATTGTAGCCCATAGATGCTTGTTCTAAGGCTTAGCTAAACGTTAAATATTCTTTCAAAAGTAAATCCTTTTCTTCTCTTGCAGGGTACTCTTGCAGACTTATTTCCCAGACTATGTCTCTCATCCTGGTCAATGAGGATTCACTTGATGTAAGTAAACAAATTTTGGTGTGACTTGCTTTCTGTTTTTAGGCAAGTCTCTTATTTTTCTCTTGAAATATGGAAAGCGGAGGCCTATGACAGCTGGTTTTGATTCCTTAGATGCTGTGTGATGTTAGAAGTGCAGCTTTTGCAGGAACTCCTTATGAGACCTTATCTCCTCAGCTTGATCTGATTGCAGTTGATGGGCTGGGTATGAGGGTTCTGGGGAAGGCATGCTGACAGTCTTCTTACCCTGCCTTTTGAGTCCTTTTCAGAGGGTTGGCTGCCTAATTAACAGCTTCATTTACAGCCCCTACCTCAGTATATACACTAAATGCTAAACTTAATGTAGCAAAGTGAAACCTGTTCTTAGCACAGATCTACAGAAGCAAAAATGGCTGCCAGAGAGAATTAAACTAGAAAAGGAAGGAAGAATGTAAGGTACAGAAAATACTGGAAGACAGGAACTGGTATAGTCCCAAGAAAGTATAGAAGGAATCTTCTGTTATGAAACACTGGAAGGTTTATTTTAATTCCTATCTGTACTTAGCGTATGCACTATTAGGTTTTTGTATACTCAACTATTTCCCAAAATCTAGCCAAGAGGTATGAAGAAAATGCAATACAATATGGGGCCTGAACTGGGATAAAATGTCATTGACCAAAGCATCTCTTTGCACTTTCCAATGTGCCAGCTTTGCAAATCCTGCAGAGTGCTGAGACTTCACTTGGAAAAACAGACAGCACTCCCATGGAAAGAAATTCCTTCATGAAGTTGGAAGAGGCTAAATACCCCTTTCCCCATCAAAAGGAGGGTATGAAAGGCAGGATTGACAGACTTACCCACCCACCTGCTAAATCTTGAATCAATGGCCTGGTTTCAGATTGAAGTTTTCAGCATCA
The DNA here is from genome assembly GCF_000691845.1 of Merops nubicus. Lineage (NCBI taxonomy): Eukaryota > Metazoa > Chordata > Aves > Coraciiformes > Meropidae > Merops > Merops nubicus. Next base: position 60,105 of record NW_008615487.1, read on the forward strand.
TTGACTGGGGGAGGACAGGAATGAACAGTCATTTCTGCTGTTTAGGAGATGGAGACTAGAATCAAGTGTGCAATAGTAGGGCAAGCAATTACTTTAACTTCTGAACTTTTTGAAAAGTAAACATCATGGTCTCCTAAAGTATTTTGTTGACTACTTGGAGTGGAGCTGGGAGTCTGGAAAACTGAATATAGAAGTATATCTTTTTTTGCAGTGATACAGAGTAAAAGTTAATCTGTGCGTATTAACTCTACAGCAGTAACTTTTAATTTCTAGAAACTAGACTTCTTGCACAACTGTACTACAAATGAGAAAATTGGTACAGATTTCAAATAAGAAATTAATTGAGAAGTTGAATGGATTGAATGGTTTAGGAAGACTTGGGGTTACATTAGTCTTCATGATGCAGGTTAAGACAAGGAGAAATTACAAAAAATACCAGTAACTTTTTATTAACAATCTGTCCTCATATTGTGTTGAAATATTGGCAAGCTTATGTAATAGACAGTATCCACTATGAATGCCAATCAAAGGTATATTGGCAGATAGACTCCATGGTGATAAAGGGACTCACTGATCACATGTAAAACATAGCAGGAGACTCCAGTAATACTTCTGTATGTGAGTGCCAGAAAGCACTTTGGATAGATGGGGATGTGAAGCTTCTTTTAGGACCCTTGAAGACTCTGTCTTGAAAGGGTGTGGAGGGATGGGGGGCTTTCAGACT
>NW_008615487.1:60859-71546 GCF_000691845.1 Merops nubicus
GAGACTTTCAGACTCCACAGAATACTGGCCTTTAAGGTGGATCTGTTCTTTAAATAAGAACTGCTAGTCATATTCAGAAAGAGAGGCTGAGGATGGCACCGTCGGTAACGTGCATTTTGTAGGCATCTTACCACATGGTTCAGTCTAAGGACACTAGAATGAGAAGCCCAGATCAAACATAGGTTAGCATAGGACTGAAGCCCTCTTTTTGACTGCTGCCAACATAGAGAAATAGGCAATCGGGTTTCTATCAGGCATACTTTAAAATCCCTGGATAAAATACATAAAAATCATCATAATCTTTTCCCACCTTCTGCCTCCAGTTATGTAGCTGAATGAGGAATTCTAGGGAATATAAGTAGCACAGCAGCTGGTCCTAACTTTTGAAGTTGGGATTGTAGTTTTGCAGATTGGCTCATGTTGATTTGAATGACTTAGTCTGATTTTGGCCTTGACTGTGATCCAGCAGTATCACAGTACACTTAAGGATTCATTCTTGCAAATAGCTGAAGCTACTTTGCAGAGCTCAATGCTCAACACTTACCTTGCTGAATTAATGTTATATGATGCTTGGTGCATGTAAGGCAGTAGGGGGAGAATAGAGACTGGGAAGAAACAATAGGGAGTTTCCACCTGTGCGTAGCAATATATATCTACCACACCTGCTAACTTTAGCTGCTGCCTTCTGATTTCATTTTGTGAGCCAAAAATAAGGTAATACTTTAACAGTGTTAAAAAAAATGTAACACATTGGTGCCTTTATTTTTTCCATGCTTTTCATTTGTATAGTTTTACTACTTTGAAGTAACATCACCTACATTTTGCAATTAGGAAAAGGTGAGAACACCTTTTCTGATACTGTAACTTCAGGTAAAGTCAGAGTTGGAGATGTCAAACTTAATTACAGCTGTGTGTGTCTCTGGCAGAGGTTCTAAGGAAGGGGTTGTGGCTGCTGTTGAAGTGATAGAAGTTTGAAAACTGATAGCTGTTAAACATCTCTTGTACAAGTTGAGAACTTACTTCAGACATACCATTCATCAGTATTCTCTGAGGACTTGACTCTGAAATGCAGATTTTATACTTGAAATGGCCTGTAAAACACAACCACAGTTGATTCATGTTGAGTCATGCAGAGTCCTTAACAAGCCACTAGTAAGTGGATAGGTTTTAGCAAAAGCAGCAGGTAAAATGTCATCTATCCGTAGTTTGTTCAGGGTCTAGTTAGAGACTTGTATATTAAAAAGAACTTTGAGGAAAATAAGTGTTCCTTCCTCTGCTACTCCCTTGTCTACCACACATTAAACTATTGTGCTAGACCTTGGTTATAGAATCTAGCTGTGAAGTAAGACAACAGTATTAAGTTTTCCAGTAAACACAAAAGCTAACAGAAGCTTTCAGAACATTAAAAAAGCCCTGAAACAGAAGACAGTGACAAAAAAAACCCAAAACATAAAACAACAACAAAAAAAACCAACCAAACAAACAAAAAAAACCCAAACCAAAACCAACCAAAACACAAAGCACCCAAACCTAAACCCACCCTCCAAAAAAACCCCAAACACAAACAAAAAAGAAAACAGAGAGCCATAGCATGTCAGACAAGCAAGAAAAACCTCATTCATGTATAGGTACTGGTCTTTTAGGTGAAGAAAATGTGTGATCATATGGTTTACCATGAAGACATATCTAATATTGAAAGCAACTGGGATGCTTTAGCTCAGATAACATGTTTTTTCCAGAACAGAAGCACAAACTTGTGGAGCTTCTGAACTGGTAATCAAAATTGCTTTGTATTATATCAGTCTTTTCAAACCAAAGTAATTGTGTTTTTTGGTTTTTGTTTTTCTTCTCAAGTACTCTTATCATAAAATCTATTAATAGATTTTCACTATTCTCATACTGAAATTTTGTAGCATTATATTTAATATATTCCACCTCTGAAATCCTTTAATGCTAAAAATGAATTTTTACAAGATCCAAGTTGAGCTTAGAGCCTTTAAATATTGATACACTTTCCCCTTTGTGCAGTCCCTGTGTGACTTTTTTCCCCCACTTCTGCTCCTTGGCATGCAGCAGCAGGTGAGATGTGATCGAACAACTGTCTTAGCTTGGTTTTGAGAGCTAAATTTTTATTCTAAATCATGCGGTTGAGGGAAAAATCAATCATTTCTGTTCTTTACAGAGAACTACTGGGAATAGAAAAGACTAATCCCTTGCTTGATTCAGCTGAATTCTAGAAATTTAGCATAATAATCTGCAAATGTTTATCCCTTGTAGACTTAACTACTTGCATACATATGCTCACTTGGTTTTTCTTTTCCCAATAAAGCTCTTTCAGCTGAAAATACTTGGAGCATGAGATCTACTTCAAGTGTAATTCTTGGATTCAGTTTCTCTTTAATTAAACTGGAAACACCATAAAGTCTGATTGTGCAGCTCATAACCCAGACAGATTTTTTTTTTCATTGGCATGGCCTAGAAGTTGACTTGAGAGAGCACTGAGGAAGAAAGGTGGAGGGAAATAGGCTGACCTGAGAGGCCCTGCAAGGCCTGAGATGAGTGGATATTACAGCTGAGGAACACTGGGTGTGGTCCCCCATTCCTCTGTCCCCCTTCAATGCTGTAGGAAGCAGAGCTGAGACCTGTATCAACTGTTTGTCACATTGGGTTGTATTTAACAGTAATGGAGGGGCAAAATTGGAGGCACCCAATTCTGAAAGTGAGGATACATTTGCTGTAAAGTTACTTGGGTACAAATGGAGCTACACTGTCTTGTTTCACTTGGATGTGTAAATAACAATAAGCTATTCTAGCATAAGATCCCTCAATGCCTGTGTCTGTTGATGTTTATTTTAGTCAGATATCACAGAGGCAGAAGCTATCCTTCCTCCCTTCTCTACCTGCTCAGCTGTAGCTTTTGCATGCTTCACTGTTTGTATGAGCTATTGAACATGGCCATGGATAAACCTCTTTGTGCCACAGTGGTATTGCGTAGCAATCTTAAATGCAAACACAACTTCAGTACCATTTTTTGTGTGCAGTCAGTGTCTTAACTTGCTAGACTGGGTCTTAGTATTTGTAGGGAAGCTTTACATGCAGTTGTGGTTTATGTTCTAGTGGTGAAGAGCAAGGACTTGAAAAACTTGCTTATTTTATCTTACTTTTGCTATTCTTTAGAGTGGCTTTACTACAAGGCTTCTATAACATGTAAGGAAAATCTCTTAAACAAGGAAATGTTGATGGATTTATCCACTAACTTTCAGGGCCTTCATTCTTATGGGCACATTTCCTTCCCACACTTCTGAACAGTTAAAAAAAATTAAATCTGTTAATGAAATCTTTAACAGGCATGATTATTTACTGTATTTAAAGACTGATAGATTTGTACATCTGGCATTATCTGGGAATCATGCATCTAGGCTACTCTGGGTTTCTTAAGGAGTAGAGCTCCAATCCAGTCACTGGATTTATCCATATGCAGGTGGTCTTAGGTTGCTGCCTAAAACTTTCTAACGACCATTGGAAAAATGTGGACTGGCTGTGAAAGGATGAAAACCTGAGTAGGCCATAAAAAAGTTGTCTATTGGTATAGACGAGCTCTGAAAAGCTTCAAAGGTGTTTTTTGGATCCTGACACTTCTGCTGCTGGCAGAAAGGATATCTGTGCCTTGTCAGTGGTACCATGGTGATGACTCCCAGGGAATGCGGATAAAGTCATTATCAGTTTTTCAGACTAAACCCAAAATTATCTACTACTGGGAGCTCCAAAGCATTGGTATCATGTACCTCAGTCCTATTAAAAGGTAGTATGCTGTACAGAACTGCTGGGAACACAAGAAGTTCTATCTGTTAATGCCTTGTAGGTGCTTTGAAGATTATATCTTGGGTGTTGCATGAGAAAGGAAACTGGGATTTTTTTTATTTATTTTTTTTCTCCTCTGCTATCATATGCCCAAATGTTTTCAGAGAAAGTTAGTATTCTGGAACACTGATGAATGTGGACAAGCTTAGGTTTAGCCAGCTAGCATCTCTTTTTCTGAGAGGTGTTTGGGATGGTCCTCTGGTGTCCTGTGGTTAATAAGTTACTTAAATTACTGGCCCACCTGGAGCTGTCATCAGGTCTTCTGTGTAGTACTGGGAATCTGCAGAGGAAGTTCACTAGGAAAACTAGGGAAAAACATTTCTCTGTTGTGGGAAGTTTTTTTTTATTGCTCAAATTTAGTTTTCTTCATCTAGAAACAGACATCAAGCTAGTAAGTAGTTACACAAAGAATAGTGTCCAGTAATCAAATAAATTTTCAAAAACATTAGGTAGAAGAAATGGAATATTTTTTCTTGTTTGCTTTTGAGGAACAAACAGAATCTTTCATAACCCCTGGTATTTGATGATCTGCATAGAAAGTTAGTTGTATGGGTGTGGAAAATACACAGCTCTTTTAGTTGTATGGGTGTGGAAAATACACAGCTCTTAATGTGAAACGCTTCTTTGACTTGAGCCTACTATGTAGAATTACAAATGAAAGAATATGTTACCTGGACCTGTAAGTTTAAGTACACACAGAACTGTGTGACTTAAGTATTAGATTACCTTTTTTTTTTTTTTGGCCAGGAAGTAATACTAATAGGTTTGAGCTGTGAGTGGTGAATGAGTTGGGTTGGTATTTTTGTTTCATCCTGCTTTCCCTTTTCAGCATTCTCTGACTGTTTTCCCTTATCTGTAATGCTGTTTTTTTCTGTTAGTGTTTTCCTGCAATGTGATAGTTTGGATGAGGTGGGGGCATTTAGACCTGAAGGAATGCAAGAACCTTTCAGAGACTGACCAGATTTCTAAATAACTCTTCGTTGCATAGCTGGAAACTGGGGGCGGGGGGGGAAGAAATCCAAACACTTTTTTGTAAGTTTCTTTTCCCTTCGTTTAAGTTCCAACAGTGATCACATTTGACAAGACCCAGAAAAGATCTTGCAGCTTTAGGTTGCAGGTGTTGCAGCAGCTGGAGTCTCATCCTGCCAATGCCTTGTCCATGCTATAGGACAGAATAGATCATATTACATGAAAATGGAAAGGAAGAGTGTTCCCTGAATTCCATCTAAAATTTTCTCTTGTTTGTAAGAGTTCACATATGTTAGAGGAAAATGACTTGAGAACAGACACTATTTCTCTTGTAACTGCTAATGATCTTCACATATGTGAAGGCTTATCTTTCAGTAGATGGTCCCTGAGTGTTATCCAGATCTGTTTCTGTTGTGTAAATAACAATATAATAATGGTGTCAAAGCTCTTTACTTTGAAGATAGGATACTCTGCAGCATACCAATACACTTTTTCTATAAGCACAAGAGAACATAGAAACATAATGAAGGGAAAGCAGTTTTTTGTTAAGTGGGAAGGTACCCATGAAATGCAGGTTTTGCTTGTTAAAGCAGGGTGGTGTGGTTTGTTTTAAGGGAATAAGTCTAAGTGAGTGATCTGTAGGCAAATGGGTTATGGCTGCAGATCCTCTTGACTGACATGGCTAATACTACACATTTGTAGAAACAATTCAAACTTGTGTTTTGTATTGGGGGGTAAACACTAAATAATCCTTTCTTCTCTCAGGATATTTACTTTCACATCTGATTCTCTGCTTTCCTTGAAGGGGAGCAGGAGTCCTTGTTCATTCAGGTTCGTGTGGGTGTTTTAAGCGTAGGCAGTCTTCCTTCCTTGGTGTGGAGCCAGCCTATAAAGCGAGAGGTTTTATTCAGCTGCACTGTTAACCTAATAAAGAGAGTGGAGAACTAGTGCTTCAGGGTAAGAGTGAGGGTATGTCCTGATCACATCTTCAGAAAATGAAGGTACCGATACATATCTGTGGGCTTAATTTTGTGGTTCCTTTAATACTGATTTATTACTTTGTGAAACCCTTTCCTGAAGTTGATTTCCTTTTTCTTAAGAGTTAGAGAATCACTGTTGTAGCTACAGCTTGATTACTCCAAGCCTGCTCATCAATCATATAAGTATAAATTTCTTTCACATGAGAATTAAGGAAGATGTTTTACATTTGGTTGAAGCTAGATAAAGTCCCACTGAATTTTTGTGGGCTGATTGGTCTGTTAGAAACAAGAATTAAGTAATTCTCCAGCTGTATAAAGTTAATACCTGTCTATGTATGTGTTCTTTCTGCCTTTTAACCTTCTGCGTAGAGTAGAACTGATCAGAGAAATTTTTAGAAACTTAAGGTTTTTACATGCCTTTGCCAACATGATTTGTTTTTATTTTTTTACTTAATTGTGTCAAGATGTTTTCACATATGTAACTTGTAATTTTAACCGAGGTAGTGATACTTGAGGGTCAGTTTTAGTCTTCTTCACTTAGAAAGTGGTTTGTTAGAGAAGATAAGCTGATTCAAGTTAGTGAGTGTCATCTTCATAGTTTCAATGCAAAACTGCTTTGGATATCTTGTATTTTCAAGTAATGCCCAAATCAAAAATTTATCATGACTAGTGATTTGAGCGGGCCTAAAATCAGAGTTCTGAAATGTCAGAACTTAATGCTTTTTTGGAGAGCTTTGGAAATAGGGTTAATCAAAACTGAGGTGATTCAGATGTTCTGTTGAAGCTTCCATTGAGCTGGATTGTGGTGGTATGTATTCTTGTCATACGTAGGTTTTTCAAGCTAGCCAGGCAAGGTAAGACTGTGTTTGTGAAGCTCTTGACAAACCTGATGGATGCCAGCACTGTGGCAGTGTGAAGACTTTGAGAGAAATTGCCTCATGAGCTTAGAATTGGTGTTGTTTCTTCAGTTCTTGCACATTTGATTCTTGTGTTCCTTTTGGGTAGTCCTTTTTCCTTCTACCCAAAAAAAGACCATTATAGGAAGAGAATCAAGATACACAGAAAATGTAACCAGTCACACTGTTCTCCCTGCTCCCTCACTATGATCACAGTACCTGGTGAGTTTGAGTTGAGCGGTGGTAACAAGTTCTGTGAGGTTGTTTCTTGGTAGGCTAGCTCTATTTCATGGCGTGCCTCAAAAAATAAGGTCAGTTTAGCCACTGAAGTGTGCTCCTCAATCTATGCCAAAGCTATGTGACTGTTCTGCTGTGAGATGTGCTTATCCTGCAAGTGCTTCAATTTTTTTCTTTCTGTATCATGAACTTTTTTGCTAGGGTTCTTCTAAATGCAGAATTACAAGCATCTTATGTTGCATTATTTGTGTTATTTTTGAAACTAGCTGTGGAGAACATAATTTATGATCTACATTGGTAGCTTAACAATCTTCTTCCTTCTCTTCCCACCCCCTCAATAAATCTCCAATTTGTCTGTACAGGAGCTGTCAGAATTTAGACTTTGCAGTTTGCCTTTGATTTGACAGAAGAAAAGTATATTCTTGCAAAAAAACCAGAGCATTTCTGCATGTTTAGGCAGCTCTTATGCATCCTTGCAATCTGGTCAAATCAGCATTGTAAGCATTCTTACATTACTTAATTAATATATTGACTCTTAGTCTTATCAGAGTAGGCTTAAATATTAACATTTTAAATCCAGTCAAATTTTAAAGCAAAAGCTATAGTCACATTGTGATAATGTCTTTCTATGTCAGAGTACATCAACTGCATTATCTTTAGTCGCTCATTATGAATGTGTTGTCACTGGGAGAAACTTGTTTATTTTTGAATAAGTTCTCCTTAAAAAAAAACAGAAGACTTGTCCAACTTCTTTGTTTACATATACACATACTGCCTAAGTAACTTTGTTCTTTCTGTTTGCTGCAAGTGATTTTTTTTTTTAAAGAAATGTGACAACTTGTGACTTGGAGTTACTTGGAGAATTCTATGGGTAACTGTTCTGCTGTTGACCAACTACAGTGGGGTCCATAAACTAGATGACAAATGACTTCTTTGCAAGTAGGACTGCCATAAACTGTGGCTGCACTAGTACTTATGGAATGGTTGGGTATGTGCTGCAATGTTGAGCCACAGAAGTCAGAAGAATGTATAATCAGTAGTGTGTAGTCTTCACAGTGACATATATCCTGGAAGCACAGTGTCCCCAGCCAACCTGTGCTGCACGGTCTCTCCTCACAGTTTGCTAATGCATCTGAAGAGTTGGGAACAGAATTGTCCATCATAAGCTCAGTTCTAGTAGCCCTAACTTGGTAGGGGTAGCACCGCTTCACTTCAGGACTTCAGAGAAACTGGTCCACATTTTCTTGCTATTTAATCTAGGAAAATGCTGTTGAAATGATGGGTAATTCTCCACACACAGCCCTGAATTATTTAAATAAAAAATGCTCGAACCTTACTTCAGCTTCCCAGAACAGTGCTGATTCAAAATTTGCACTGGTATGCAGTAATTGTAATTACATAGTGTGCACTATGAACATGTTAGTCCATTAAGTGGTTGTCACGTTTTTGGTCACTGAATTTTAAGCCTGATTCATTCTTCGTTTTTCATCTCCCGATACCCTCCCAACTTACAGCAGCGTCTCGGAGATTCAAACTTTAGTTTGTAATTAGGGGTTTGCAGTTCTTTGTCCGATTAACTGGGTTTAAGTAGATACTTCCAAATGACTAGACTAGTATTTGGGATCACTGCCTGCACTTGAAGCCTAAGATTTGTGTATCAAGTGATGATACTGCAGCTGAGAAGGGGACAAGTGCATGAAATGGCCAGCTGGGTGCCTGCCTAGTTGTATCCACAGGTGTTTGGAAATAACTAACCAGGAATTATTTTCTAAGAGCTGTAGACTTCAAGTGTTTGTCAGGGAAAACTGCCTTTCCTGTGATGTGGTACTTCATAATGAGCACCTTTGCCAGTTCATCTCACCTTAAATTGAAGCTTGCAAGCTATGGTTTTCATCTAATTAACAGGATTTTTTCTTTTTAATTAGAGCTGACTGTGCTGTAATTTCAGTGTCTAATATATTCTAACATGTGGAACTAGTTGCTGATCTGAGGGACGTACTGACACTGCTTCAAAAGCCTTTATGGAGAAATACTTTAAGTGATTCAGTATGGCAATTCACCTAACAAAACCCTCAAATCAAAGATAAAAGCCTGGTTATCTAGTCCATTTCACTGATATATTTGTCCAGGGCATGTGTGTTTGTATCCTTTAGTGCTCCTATTGTCAGATAAAAGACATGTTCAACACAAAGTGTTTGCTTTTTCTTACTTAGCTGAAACACTAAAAATAAGTAACTTCTTCATTCTGGAAGGGTAACTTTGATGCTAGTTCAGACAGCCTGCATGTTCCTCTTGTGAAGAATGACCATAGGGTGTTGACATCCCTTGGATAAATCCTTGGCAGCAAATGTTGTCTCTGAGGCAAAAACTGTTTGGCAGTGGAGCATTCTTCTTTGGGGCATCTGTTGGCCCATGTAACAGTGACAACAGAGTACAAATTAATGCATACACAGACCTTCTTGATTTAAGCACTTGGTTTCTCTTTAGGCTAGTATGTACATCCTGTATTCAGATCTGATCTGCCTGAGACAACTAAAGGTTGAATTATTTTTCAGCCCAAGATCATATTGGTAATGCATTGACAACATCTGATGTGCACTGAAAGACTGAGAAGTGATGGCGAGTACTTACTGGAAAGCTGGACATAAAATCATTTTCTGTGTCCAGCAAAACTGGCACATCACAAGGAAGCTTTCCTCTTTTGAACAGTAGAGGAGATTGGTGTCTATTATTAATTCCAATTCTTGTAACTGAAGAACAGAATTCACTGAAATAGTAAGATACAGCTATTTGTAGAAAGACAAGGTATCAAATTCCACAGTGCAACTAGGGAACCATTTATGTGCCCACTGGTGACCAAAGTTCTCTGGCTTCAACAATTCCATGTTCACGGTGGAGAAAAAGGTCAGCAGCGCATATGCTTTTGGATGTGGAGTTTAGTAGCCTGTAGAAGTCTGGAAAAATGTGGATGAATAAAGCCAATTAATAGTTAAGGGGCTTTGTGAGATATAGATTGGTATGGCAATATTTGGCTTCGTTACAGAATTCATATTGCCTAACTTATCTCTAAACAATGTAAGGGGGATGGGTTCAAAAATTAAGCAGTTGATTTCTTTGAAAACTTTTTTCTTTTCAAGTTATTAAAATTTAATTGCTGTCTATATCAGGTTTAATATTATGTTCTCAAGGGATTTATAGTTCTGTCCAGAGCTTGACAGACAGACTCCACAGTTCAGTAGAAAGAGTTAAGAGGTTTAGTAAATATTAATAAAATAAATCTATTGTACAACGAAATCTTTAGGGAAATTACTCTGGTGGTTTAATTTTAAAAAAGAAACATGATCTTGATGATTTGGTGGAGTTTTCTTATTAAAATTATTTTTAGTAATTGAAGCGGGTATCATATTTATTAGATAAACTTTAATAAAAACTTCAGATGTACACATGGGGTAAGTGATAGGGAACTAAGTGGTGTGTTTTTAAAACTCTGGAAAAAAGGGGTCTTTGAAAGTTAGTGTTCACCTTAGGGGAATGGTGTTTATTTGACTGGAAAAGAAAAGTTTGCCTGGGGCTTTCTTACATAGCACCTCTATATTCATGGCTTAAAAAAACAGTAAAAATGCAGGAAACCCTCAGGATGAAAGCAAATCAGGTGTTGTGTCCAGCTTCTCAGTTGTGTGGGTACCAGTGTCTCTGCTGGGCAGCAGGTTTGCAGTGTAAATGTTCTGTCCCGGTTAGAAGGCA
>NW_008615488.1:0-45260 GCF_000691845.1 Merops nubicus
ATGTAACATAAAATATAATAATATAAAATATAAATATAAAAAAATGTAAAAAATAGAGCAAGGCTCCATCTGCAATAAAGGACATATTTATCACTAATAAAATTGAAGAATATTTACCATGAGTATATGCAATGTCACTGTCTGTGTTCTTTTGATATACTAAGTATACAGAATAAATTTCTACTTTTTAAAGAAAATAATTTTAATTTTCACAAGCAGGAAGTTACTATTCCTATTTCCATTTTTATTTCATAGTTTTTTACTTACTTATTTTACTTTAATTACTTTTTTTACTTTACTTATTTTAAAGAAAAGCACAGAAAACAGTTTTTTTTTCCATATGCCCTCAAAATGTTACATTTTTATCCTAGTTTTGAGCTTAGAAAGTTTTTGTAGCCTATTTTGTTTTTCTCTTCACCATCCACTAGAAAAGAGCAGTGCAGTCTATAGAATTAGAGATGGAAAAGGTCAGGCTGGTCCATCTGCTATTGCTGTTAACTCTATCAATTGCTATTATGAACATACCTTTGCTCTTTCTCACTTTGTTAATCCACACACTCCATAATTCACACTTTCAAAAGATAAGTTTTCCCCTCACTCCACAGTCACACAAACGCTCATTGTATGGCACTATTTAATCTTTGTGCAGTTACTACAAAAGTCGTACGAAGGAAGAGGCTATGAAGTGCCATGAAATGCTCCTGTTCACACGGCGAAGCAGATGGGACGGGATGGGAGCTACAGCAGATCTGAAATGACTGAAAAGATCTTTCACACAGTATGATTCTGGCAGTATTTTATTTAATTGCAGGCAAGACAAGGTTTGTGGAAGTAATCTCTTTCATTAGAGCAACAAGCATTGCTAGAAAAGGGAGAAGAGCTTTTGGGCACACATGCGTTTCTTCAAATTGCCTATTTCTCCAGATATATCTAATAAAATATACCATTTATCTCTCCAAAACATTGTCTGGGCAAGAACAGACCCTGGATTTGCATTGAGTGAAAAAGTGGTGGTTTGGGTTGCTTATCTCTAGCAGTTGAGGTTTTTTTTCTGCATCTATTAGGGTTCTCTACAGACTACAGTGTGAGACGATGCCCAAGCTAATGAGCTACTGAGAGCTTTTGAAAACAAATATACAACATTTTACACATTCAGCTTTTTAAAATTTGGTCCTGACTCTGGAAATCTTTAGTGTCACTGATTTCAGTGGATTTTCAGAAAGCCAGCAGCTTGGGAGTATGGTTGGGATTAGTAATGCAAGGTCAAATGAGCTCAAAAGGCAACACTGATACCCACACACCGTCCTTGGGAGAGAGAAGTGCTGCAGAACGTGCCTTTACACTGCAAAAAAACCACAGTGTCACTGTGCATGGTTATCATTATGTTGTCATTATAACATTAATGCATCATATTCTTATGGGCCATGATTCTCAACACCACTAGTGCACGCTGTGATCTAGCAAAGGCAGAAAGCAAAGGTCACTGCCCAGCCAGCACAGATTCCATACTCTACAGCCACACTTGATATCAAATCATCTGCAGCCTCCTCTGTGCACCAGCTAGATCACATCTGCCCAAGGCTACCAAGGGTATGTCTCAACTTCCACCACTTCTGCTACTTAGGCACATTGGTATTAGTTTAGGAATAACATCCAGACCAAAGAGAGAGGAACAGCTGTCTAGAAAAGTCACTGAAATAGCCACAAATGTACAGGGACTTTTAAAAATGACAATCTATCATAAACCAAGTGTAGCTTAAAACAGCAGAAACAACTGAGCCACAGGGCATTTCCTAGGGATACACGAGAGGCCAGGGTTATGGCCCAGACATGACTACACCCAGCCCATCATTAATCACCAGGAAACACATTTGCCTTGATCATTCTCTACTTAAAATCATAGACATTTGACATGGGAAGACCTTTTCAATCACTGGGTTCATCCTCCTCTTACAGTATCTCGGACAATCTTTCCCTCCAGTGTTTCTTTGATACAGTTTGCATTAAATCTGTGCTGTACCCATGCATTCCCCTTGAAGTAAAAGAAATTTTGTTATTAAATGGAAGAAGAAAAGACACAGGCAGAAAGAGACCAGTAAATGCAGTGAAAAGCTGAAAGAAGCAGAACCAACTGCAGCTGTCTTCATGTGTGGAAACCCCTGCAATACTTAGGCAAAACATTTCAGTGGATTTTGCACAAAGAATAAAAAATAGGGATTTTTTTTTTTTTGTTAAGGCTTGCTTTTTCAGAATCAATACAGTAAGTTTTTTATTTTTTTGACTTCAAAATATTGCCCTTGAGCCATAGCACCAGAGCTATCCTCAGACTAGATCACACAGATGTCCAACAGAGGCATGCTGGGGGACTCGGGACTTCACTGACAGTCACCATCATCCTCATCATCAGATGAAGGGGCACCTCCATGCTCCCCAGCCTTGATGCCACAGTAATCCTATGCTTCTTTTCTGTACCACCAGTTGCCACCTGGGACTGGCAAGCCTGGGAGTGAGGGGATGGTGACGGTGGGATGAGGATACCAGCTCTGAGCCATGGGAGGAGCCCCTTGCCTGGGGTGTGATCCTCCTTGGCTACTTGTCCTGGCTCTGTGCCCAGAGAGCTGGGAAGCAGTTGCACCACAGCCCAGCCTTTGGGTCCCCTCTGCATTTTTATCTTTACTCTGTTGTAGGATTTTAGTTGCCCCTTTTATTACACACTGAGCCCACCTGTCGCAGGGCTGAGGGAAAGCAGATCCACTCAGTAAAGGTGGGCTCAGATGCCGAGTCTTAATGAATCATCTCAGTGATACTTGGCCTTGACTAATCAGTAGCTTCTGTGGGAAAACAACTGAATTAATATTCATCCTGGTGCCAGATTTTAAAGACCTCCTGTGCCAAGCGCTGTGGATTATTGGCAGCAGGGCACTGTTTTCCTCCCTCAGACATGTCAGCGTACAAAGCAATAAAAGTCACAAAGGAAAAAAAATGTTGCATTTTAGAGATTCTTTCTTTCTACAAAGCTAGCCATTATCTTGACTCTCTCTGAAGCCAGGAAACGTCCACTGAGTCAACATAAAAGTGACTCTATAATGGGTTATTCATCAACTGTTCATATTTGTGACTGACCTGACAGGGCTCATCTCCTGGAAGCAGACAGAGCAGAACGCTACCACCTACAGCAGGAGCAGGGTTGAATGTAAGGGAGAGACAACAAGAAAACAGTGCTGAACCTCCCTCACCCTGCCCGCAAAATCTTCTCTGGTGAAAATCGGTTTGAGCTGTTAATGTTGTTTTACGGCCCAGTTACTCCTACCACCATCTGCTTCTTTGTGAAAACATTCTGTAGATGCTGAAGTAACCAGACCAAGCAAAAGGCTGAGACAGACATCGTCACTGAAGGCTCATAACTAATGCTGTGACCAGGGCTGGGCAAGCAGCTGTGGCCAGCCAGGGCTACAGCTTCGGAGCAGGAAATAAAACTTGGAGCAAACTGGGGGAAGGAGAGAAGAGAGTTTATCACAGAGATCAGGAAAATCCCCCACGGAAAGCCCACTTTAAGCCCTTTCAGTTGGTGAATCTTGTGCATTCCAAGGACCAAATTCTGGAATTCAGAAGAAAAAAATCTCATGTGCTCAAAGTTGCCTCTTCCTGGAGGCTAAACTCTAAATTCTAAACTTCCTCCACACTACAGAGACCCTTGCATGCTTCACAAAATCCACACTACACAGCTAATGAATGAGCCCTCAGGGGTATATTCTTTCAGCAGATCTGCAGTCATCTCAGTGGTATCTTTGCAGAGGAGAGACAAAAGCCATCCCAGTAAGGGACAGCTTTAACGGGATCCAGAGAAAGGGATGAACTCCAGCAGTGATTAGGAAATTCTCCACTCTTCTCCCACCAGGTTGGATAGCACTATATTTCAGGTCTTGTTTATACTGCAGTATTTTTGATTAAAGCCAGAGAAGCCCTCCTTAGGACAGAGCTCCTAGCTCCTGAGACAGCTAATGCCTTTAATTTCAGTTTAGATTTAACGTGCCTCAGGCCATAAACTTCTTGATCATGTTGACTAAGTGCTTTGAATTGGGGCTTGTGAGATCCATCTTCAATGCCAAAGGAGCTTATAAGGATCCTGAGAACCTCCTGAAAACCTTGAGGGGGAAACTGCCTGTGCTGTTCTTACTGACGCAGAGAGGTGTTTCATCACCTCCCTTGCCTTTGCAGACTCCCATGGTAGAAAGACACTACAGGACAAGACTAAAGAAGAGTCAAAGCATCAACCATACCTTAAAGCAAGTATCAGCTCAGTAAAATATCACAGGCTGTTTTGAACATGGAGAAAACCTAGCACTCTGATTTTTATGAAAATTCAAACGGAGAATGTATTTATTAAGTATAAAACTGCCAATTACTAACTTCAGGTTTTACTTCTCTGCACACCAAATGATCTCCCAGTTTTCCATATATCCTCAAGTGGTAAGAGGCCAGGATGTGTCTGTATTTCCAGCATGAACTTCAATTTTATGGGTTTACGAATCAGATGTTTTAAATTACAGCTGAATGAGACTGAAGACTCCTACACAAGTTGACATGTCAAGAGTGAACGAGGCAAACATTCATACACATTTTTTTGTGCTGGGCATAGAATGTGCAAAAGAGAGGTTATAAAAACTACTTTTAAGCCTTTGAGACTGGTATGGCTACACTGCATCCTTGCCATGGATTTTCCTCAGGACCTCAGTTTCTAAGCTGCCCAGTGATACAAGAGCAGCCCAGCCAGTGCTGCATGTACCTCATGCTGCTGGCATAAGCAATGTTCTCCGTTGCAATGTCCTGGAAGACCACTAGCATATCACTCCTCAGCTGCCATTTTAGTCCTTTGGGACTGCTGATAGCATCATTCCTGGGACAGCTTTCATGTTACAGCTAAGGATCAGCAGTTCTAGGGCTACTTTCCAAGAGAAGATGAATCCTTTGAACTATGTAGCCAAAGACATTGCAAATGTTACTTTAGCCAGTAAATAATCTTGGAGTTTTATTATTTGCCAGCCTTTGATTTATGAAAGACTTTTAACAAAACCAAGGGAAGAAACAAACAAATTTCAGTCAGCAATATGAAGTGCAAAAGACTTCCACGTAACCTGCAGCAGAAAATAACACTCATCATTTTTGGGTGGTAAAATTTAACATAAAGGAAAAAGGATGGTCTGTTGATGTGTTAGCCTGGGGTGCTGGCCACAGGGCTAACACTGCCTTAGACCTTCTGTGAGCAAAATCACAAAGGTCCAGACCTTCAAGGTGCTCATTCCTGTTGTTTTATGAACTATCTTAATTCTTGTCCCTATACTTCAGACCACATCATGCAATATGGAGGTTGCTTCAAGCACCTTGTGACACAGGTAGAATGAGGATAAACCCCGTGAAATTCACGAGAAGTTCATGTGAGACAGGTAAGTAGCTAAGATGAAATGAGCTGGTTAAAAGTTTACATATATTATATACCACAGTTATTACAACATTTAAAATTATTTGGTCATACTACAGAGATGTGCCAATGCAGGTGAGAATTCTATTCCATAACAAGCTCTTGGCTGTGTACGTTGCTTTTACATTGTTTTCCTATCCATCAGACTTCCTTTTAAAAATCTCCATTTTCATAACATAAAAGCTAGCTGATCTTAATGGCCTTGGAGAGGGATGATGCAAGAGGACTTAATGCTGATTGTGGGCTCAAGATTGAGTCATGACTGGGTTTGACAGTATTTTTTTAATTGTACATTTTTAAACTATTATACATTATTCTCCAGTCTCTGGGTTCGTAGCAACTCACCGAATTTACATACAGTTGTCCTGGTTTCCGCCACAAATGAGGAACAAAATCTGCAAAGTTCTAAAATAGACTAGAAATATTGGCTAATCTAAGTTTCACAAAATTGTTAATGCTCCATCGTTCATCATTTCTGAGGTTTGGAATTTTGCAGGATTTACCATAGGTGACTGTAGTGCGAGGGTTAGTAAAGGGGTCAGAGAAAGAGTTGGAAGGAAGGGCCAAAAGCTGCAGTCACTGCCAGGTCCTCCATGGCTGGTGGGAAGAAACAGGGAAGCAGCCATTATTTTCCTGTGAAAGACCATCCTTCTCTGACAGAGGAGAAATGAGGGTACGCCCCACATTGCACGTATATGGATAACACAACCTGGTCAATTTAGTCTCTTTGACTCAGCAAAATATTTCACCTCCATCCCTAGTCAGGATGGGACCCAGTCACACACCCAAATTTCAATCTTTGCCATCAGCTGGCCATTTAAAATGCCACCCTGAACACAGATGAACTTTGAAGCAGGGCCAACGGAAACACTATTGCTCCAGCACAACGAGGTGGTATCAAGAAAATGGAATCCACCTTTCCTGTAAGAGGTCTATGGGAAACAATGTCTCTGCAGTTAAAAATAAGCAAAGTGCAGAGCCCTCAGTGAGTGCAGGCTCTGTTTATTCGGTGTATTTTGTTTATTAGGTAGATTAGGAGTTGCTGTAGACTGCCTTTGACAAACATTTTCGGTATCAACAGAATCCCAGTAACACTAAGCAGTTCGGATTGCAGCCTTTGAAACTCCTTTTCTAGACAACATTCATCTTCCTAATTAATAATTAATCGCACTGTGTTTTTAAAGAGATTATCAGGTGTGATAGTAGAGTGTGCCTAAGGCAGTGACTTCATTAACCATACGGAAGAAGTTTACTTTGTAGTTCTCCTGCCTGTCGCAGGGGTAGGTGCCAAGGGGTCTCTCTTAGGTTAGAAAGTCAAAGAGCAACAATTTAGAGCAGGAAACAATTGGGCTATTATTTTTCTTTTTCCTTTTCCCTCTTAAGGAGCTTTTAAATCATAAATCTTCAAATGCTTGTTGTGCAATTTAAGTCTCAAGTTGGCTTTTCCTACAAAAAGGCCCAATTCTGTGAAGAATGCAGTGCCCTTCCGAGTTAGAGCAAGGACCTTCCTCTGCTGGTGCATGTTACCATGGGAGGAAGAGTTTACAAACACTGTTCCAGCTAACAAGGCTTTGAACTGCATCTGTGCAGAGACACTCCACTGCCTGCCAGCAGTGTCAGCGAGCTGGAAACACTGATTTCACCTACAGGACAGTATCTCAAGTACACTCTCAGCAAGAACTTGCAGCAGATCCTGCCCAGACCAGAGCCTGTTTGTGGCCCTGACCTGAAATGCCAACAGCAGCATGAAAGCTAGCAGCTCCCTGAGGATTCCAATACTGTCTTCAACGTGATCAGCCAAGACAAATAATCATTACCAATTAAATTGATGCATTTCTGTCCACAAGGCAGCTCTATGCATTAATTCTGGACTATCATTTCCACTATCAAGGAGATTTTTTCTCGTATTTGACAATTTGTTATTTCCATTGCCTGGTCTCAGTACTGATGGATACTTTGTGCCTTTTCCTATTAAGTTTTTGCTCACCTTTATGACGTGTCATTAGGATTATTCTCACTATATTTTGCCCACAGACTGGACTGATAACACAGGTGAGGCTGAAAATCAAATGTCCTGACTGTCTGTCTCCTCTTTAACCAGCAGGATAATAACAAAGAACTCAAATCCCCAGCATTTTTGAAGTGCTTTTCACAAAGGAGTTGCAGAGGAGGGTGCAACTGCCCTTCGTAACTTAGCACTAATCTGCAATTAAATATAGTAGTTTTTAAAGTTAAAACAAAAAATCTAAAGTGAAACTACTTGATACACTGGGTCCATTTGTCCTTGAATTTTCTCCTGTGCATTATCTTCTATTTTTAGGTCTTTTATTTTTAGGCTGCTGCATGCTATTGCTGGGCAGCTCGACCAGCTATTAATTGGAAATGTTTTACTTCTCATGCAGTTTTATTTCTTTGCTTTCTGCACCACTTAAACTGAACTGTCCTCCAAGGGGATGACAGGCTATGGAGAGCACATCTGAAGGACAGCTACAAGCTGTGTTCTCTGGGTGCATTGTGGCACTATTAGAAACCTTTTGCTGTTCTCTGCTCCTACACCTGCACACGTTTGTGTCTGTGCACACATTTTTCATAAGCCATGTCAAGCTTTCTGGAGTATTAGGGCCATATGGCAGCAGTTCAGCAAGCTCTCAGTGTGCAGCTGAGATGAGGAGACTCCCCGAGCAGAGGCGGGGAGTCCCGTGAGCAGACCCGTGTGCCGCGTACAGTGCTCGCTCATGACAAGGAGATCCAGAGGCTCTGACATGGGCAGGGGTGGGGGCTGGAACCCCCAGCAGGGCGCTCCACGCCCGCAGGTCCCTGCATTTTTGGCAGCTTCGTTATGGACTTCAAGGTACTGTGCCACCCAGCCAAGTTTGAATCTGAACTTGAGAGTGGTACGTGATCACAACCGCTATTTTTAAGACTATTGTCACTACCTTTCTCAGTAACCTAGACAACAGCAAAACCTTATTTCTTTCCAGCTTCAGAGCACCACTACACTAGTCTGAACTACTGTTGGAGCTGAAGTCAGTGGCAAAGCACAAGTCTGGAATAAAATCAGCTTCCATTCGACTGGCATTTCAGTTAAGGGGACTTAACATTTGCTGGGATATTTAACTCTGCAGAGCTCACATGCCTTTGCAAGCTACCACTTTAAAATGCTAGCTAAAAATATTTGTGTTATCTCGAGTCAGATGAATAAATCCTCCCTACTGCTGGGTACACAGTGTGGCAGTGTACAATACAACTGCAAATTTATTTGTTAGAAACTGTACATCTGTTATGATTTATGCTTGCCAAAATATAATTCTTTATGGCAACAATTGTTTCATGGTGCTTAAAGTTTTCCACCTCTGTGCCAGGAATCTCATATGGGATAATTCCATGACCTTGGAATCCAGCAGATACATTCCACATCTGTCTGGTCTGGGAAAGCCCGAGTTTGTTGTGTGAAAACCATAGTGGGAAAATAAGACCTGGAAATATCTGAAAATACAGAAACTGCAAGGCTGCTGCTTTTCTTTTTAATTACCAGTTTCAAGAGCAGTAAATCAATCTCACAGAAGCGGTTACTTTGCTTTTGTAAGCAGACATTCACTTCTGATCCTATCTTCAAATTAAGGAATACGGTATAAACATTAAAATAATTCTATCTCCACAAAAAAAAAATCACAGCCTTTAAATATTAAAACTGAATCTTGTTGAAGGCTGCTTGAGATTTAAATGGAAAAGCACCCAACCTACTGCAAGTAAACATCTTCCTGGTGTCTCTGAAGATTTAGGATGGCAGAAAAAAACTATAGATGTTCTGTAATCTCAGGGTAATACTTTTCTCATTACTTTTTAACAAAAAATGAACGCTAAATAGCTTTGTGAGCAGTGAACTTAGAAAGCCCTGGTTTCCTGTGACTCTTCCCTGTGCACATTTTCTAGTCTTCTAATAATGTGGCTGAGCTCCTGCTGCAGCCTTGCTCTCCATGGGGCACTGCAGCATTTTCATGTAGCATTTTCAGCCTGCACCTAAAATAATCTGCACCCTGCTACAATCTGTGCAAGACTGGAGCTAAGATGGTGGACAGAAATCCATGGAAAAAAGGTTGTACTAAAAAAACAACAGAGAAAAGGTGAATGTGCTTGCTTGACAGAAAGGGGAGACTAAATATTCGTGCCCATATTAATCAGGATGATAGTCCTGGTTTAAAGCAGGAATTGCTGTTCTGATCATCACCTGGGCTGGAAATGGCCCTTTCAAAAAGGTTTCATTTTTTTGCTCTTCAGTCTGCAAATCCTGAAGGTGCTGATTCACTTACAGGCTCTGTCCTTCTGCAGGACCAGTATACTTACAAGATGCTATCCCAAAGGAGATGTCACAGAGGAAGGCAGCATTGTAGGCTAACCAGAAATGAACAATTCATTTATGAAGCTCATACAAAAGTGTGCTAACAATTTAAAATCCATGTGTGAGTTCTGGGTGTCCTAGAGAAGCTTTTGTCATAGGAGTCACAAGATCACACTTGGAACTGGTATCTGTGATGCTGATGCATCAAAGCTTTGTAAATTGGTAACTGATTTGTCTAAAGCATGCCACAAATGACTGTGGTTTATAATGAATGAATACCTTGCCCAAAAATTGTGTGGCAAAGGTTTGCTTTGTACTACTGGACATACTGTGCTTCAAAGGAGATTGCATTCTGGTTATATATGAAATGGTTTCTGCATATACAGCAGCCAAACAAATTGGCTGCATTTCTAGTGTTTGGATTATAAGGCCACAAGCATCAAAAAACATATGAAAGAAGCTAATGAATTTTCAACATATTGTGACAACAAACCAGCCAAAACTACTTTTAACCAGTTTGTAGAATAATGTGTTCCTGGCAGCTCACATCAACCCTCCTGCAGAAAAGTTTAATCCCAAAGATGCAAACTTCTATGAAATCAGGTTTAAAATACAAACCTTAAACTATGTGTGAGCAGGCAGAAATACTACTGCAGCACAAGACATAGTTGATACTGGGTGTTCAGAAAAATATAGGCAATTTCCAAAGTGAGAAACTATGTTAGATTTATAGTGGAAGGGTGAGGTGAACAGATACTTGACAATTATACAGTATGCAGTGTTAATACTTTTCTACCCATTTAAGTCTTAACAGCTGTTCCATCAAGAGGGGGAAAATAAAGGCCCTTGGTAATTCTTAAGCAAGCTGCCAATTTTCCACATGGGATTTGATGGCTAGGAAAATTAAGTTTCTCTAGTCTCATGCTGCTGCAAGGAATAACAGCACGCTTAGTAACACTGATAGAAACAAAAATTCCATATTTCTGAAAAAAAAGCTGTATTTCCTAAATTTTTGTTCTATACTAAATATCTGGCCAACAACAACAACGACAAATCCCTATCTAATACTTAGTCCTTTTTCATTCTGACACTATTGTTTTGAAGGGGCACTGCTTATCCCATATTTAAAGTTCCTTAAATGTCTAACTGTGTGATTATTATTTGCAGAGACAGTTATTTGCACTGACAATTTTCTGAGCATCAGAAGAGGAAACTATGTTCATAAATCAAATATGTACTTCCAAGACTCAAGAGGAAAGAAGGATGGAATTTTAAGTGTTGATGATGAACCAAACTCTGACTGCCTTGGATAGAGGCACCTGTCCAAGAATCCACAGATAAGAAGCAAGCAAAGAAAAACCTGTTGGCCTCTAAACCATCTGGAATGGGCACTGTACAAGCCCTTTATCACCTGAGCTGGGCAGAGTCTCTTTCCTCCTAAATCACATCACAACACAGCAGCCTGATGGAGCCAGCAGTGTATTCTGTGTGCATACAACTGGATCCCAAGGCAGCACAGTGTTACCAGCTTCCTCACATCCATCTGACCTACCTTCTCCCAATGAGGGATTTAGATTACCTCCTAGTTCCTGTGCTAGCACTGCACTGTTGCTGATCTTGTAACATCTGGCCTGGCATATGCACTTGAACTGTCACCACGCAGCCATATGTTGGTCATTCCATCTATAGTTTTGTGTGTGAACACTCACAGCCGGGACCAAAAAGCTCCTACTTCAATACATACATAATCACATCCTAATGCTGTCTTCTCATTCTTAGTCTGAGTCTCTCTAATACCTTTTTATAACTTGTTATATCACAGTGCCCAGGTATTTGCATGAGATACCAAGGATCCAAATATTTTTATCAGAGAGGAAGGAAAAACAACCCGTCAGCATCTGCTTGCAGAAGTGAGATGGTGGAACTGAAGTGTCAGATAATCTCCCAAAAAGATGTCAGCATTTTCAGCTGTCTGACAGATCTGTCTGCCTGTGTGAGAGTGAATGAGAAAATGGTTTAGCCATTTGGGCTGAGTTTAAGGCAAAACAAAGAACAAATTATCCCTTTTCAGATCAGGTCTCCTGCTCCAGTTTACAGATGTTTGCTTGTGATTTCCCCTGGATGTCCCTGTGGGAGCAATGAGCAATGCACCGTGTGGCTGGCCAGCCTGGGTGAAGGACTGGCCATTTGAAACAAGAAAAACCTCGTTTAGAAAACAAACCTTCAAACAGTAAGAAGACTAGACACACCTCAAAATTCCTCTGCATCTTCAATTTACTGGAAACTAGGGATTGTCCCACTTAAGGCATTTCCATGGAACTCGTGTCAGAATTCATTTGAATTTTGAGTAATTCTCCTGGTTCGAGTGGAATTAGTTCAGATTTATGCAGAGGTAGGAGATTAAACTCAACCCAAATGTCTTTTAATTCCAAGTCTTGATCTTTATCAGGAAATGGCAGAGCTTATCAGGACACCAATCTCACCTCAGTAATAATGAAGAAGTCATCACCGGGCTCTCCTTGCACAACAATTTTTTCTCCATCTTCAAACTGGACGGGTTCCAGCGCATCAGCCACTGTCAACCGCTCCCATTTGTCCAGGGACTCTGAAATATTGAAGATCATAAAGCTTTATTATAAAAAGACTCTAAATTTGGCTGAAGATTCGTATCTGAACTGACAGCTCTGCTATGCCTGGTTCTGTTATAAAAGAAACATTTCTTTCATCCAGGCACTTTGCACGAACCTCCAGTTGGGGAAGATGAATGTATTTATTCATTGTGCCTTAGACTTCAGTAATCGCCCAGATAATCATCTGAGAAGCTGGAGAGGAAAAGTTGGCCCCCACGCCGCAGCGGAGCGGAGCAGCCTTGGAGCTGTCTGGAGATGCCCGTGAGGTTCTCTTACTCCATCCCACAGCAGATGTCAGAACAAGTCCTACTGTCCCTTCATCAGAGTCGCTCCCATCGGTGACCGATGGCCCACTGGACAGGCCGTGCAAAAGGGTCCATCTAGAGGATGACTCTTCCCCATGGGTGACCACACCCCACTGCAGCCAGCAGCATGGGTGGCAGCGAGCACAGAGGCTCCCTAGGGATGAGGATGCTCATGGAGGTGCTGGAACAGGTCCAGAGGAGGGCAACGAGGCTGGTGGGAGGGCTGGAAAACAGGCCTTAGGAAGCCCGGCTGAGGGAACTGGGGTTGTTTAGTCTGGAGGAGACTGAGAGGTGACCGTATTGCTCTCTACAACTACCTAAATGGAGGATGTAGTGAGGCTGCTGGTGGTCTCTTCCAAATTACTGATGATGAGAGGAAATGGCCTCACGTTGCACCAAGGGAGGTTTCGATTGGATATTAGGAAAAATTTATTCACTGAGAGAGTGGTCAGGCACTGGAACAGGCTGCCCAAGGAGGTGGTGGAGTCACCATCCCTGGAGGTGTTCAAAACAGAAGACCATTTAAGGCTATGGTCTAGTGTTTAGGGAAATGTTGGAATGAAGGTTGGACTTGATCCTAGAGGTCCTTTCCAACCATGGTGATTCTATGATGTTTGAAGTGGCACCTCTTTCACTTGCCAGCAG
Source organism: Merops nubicus (assembly GCF_000691845.1). Lineage (NCBI taxonomy): Eukaryota > Metazoa > Chordata > Aves > Coraciiformes > Meropidae > Merops > Merops nubicus. The sequence goes on from NW_008615488.1 coordinate 13,399, forward strand.
GGTGCTTCACAAAGTGTTTTTCTTTTCATTCCACCACTTGGAGGGAAAAGTTAAAAAACTTCAACATATGCCTCAATAATTACAAACTACCACTCTGTTTTATGAGTAATGGAGCTAACACAGCTTCCTGTGGCTTGGTGTCCTCATCACCCACCTGCAGCTGCCACAAATCCCCTGTGATACCTACTCAGCAGCTGACCAGGGCTGCTCACTGTCCCACTGCCTTCCTCCTCTTGGGTCTGCCAAGGGATGACTTTTACCTCTCCTGCCCCTGGGGAGAGGAGGGCTGCCAACCTGTGTCTCTCTCCTCTATTCATTTGCATAAGAATTCAAGACAATGAATTGTGCTTGAACTTCTGTACTTTTATCATATTTGACTGAAAGAAGTGACAGGTTTAAAAGTTATTAAAAGAAACAGACAATACAATGATATAACCTTCACAGCCTCAAAAAAAAAGGGCTAAAATTCATGTACTAGAGCTTTGCTGATTCTTACTTATTATGAATTATTGAACTAATGTAAGTCAAGACATGGCTTCTGACACCAGGATTAGATCTGGGTTGTTCTCTCAGACTCTACTCTGGTTTTCCCATTTTCTTCACAATATTGCTTAGAAGTATTGTGTGGGGGTGAAAGGGTTGTTCTTTAAACGTCAAAAAGCCTTTTGGTTGAGTTTTATTAAGTGGTTGTATTCCACTTTCTGCTGCTGTTCTTTCCTGGTGTATTTGTGACTTTTGCTGCAGAAGCATTAATATCAAAAGACCAAGCCCATGTTGTCAATGCAACATTCAAAAAGTTCTCTGTTTGGCTAAAAATAAGCATAAAACTCTTTCATACAGACTAAAGTAGGCTTTTTCTTTTTTCTTTTTTTTTTTTTTTTTAAGAAAACCCTGCCTTGGTAATTAACAATGCAAAGAAAGAGTCTCTTGAAATATCTTTTTAAGTTGGCTTTATGAAAAATTCAAAGCTAATTCTAGCTCTAGTCACGAAGTGTGTCTCTTTTGTCTAAGGGGATTGTACCACCACAAATACATTAGTTCATGATTCTTGCAAACAGAGCATTATATAGATATTGTACAGGACAAAGTTTCTAGAGTTTTAATTGCACAGATAAATCAGGCATCAAATAAGGTTGACCATATGCAATTTTTTGCAATTTCTAAATTGTATCTATCAATTAATGGCTTTACATTTAATTAAACTCCAGAAGAAAGATTTAATAAAATTAGGTTCATTTTATCTTGTTTGACACAATATAAGCAGCTTCTGGTAATTTTAAAAATCTTTAGATTTTTTAAAATATATGACTCTTACAATTCTATGACTAGTTACAGACACTAGACAGGCCTTGAAAAAATATATATAAGTAGGCAGAGTTTTTTTTTCCACCAAGAAATCACTGAGTTCTGACCACATTAAGGCACAAAGTGAAGTTGACTTCTCCACTCTGTGTTGAGATTTCTAAAATACCTTTCTGTTTCCCAGGTGTCATCTACTTTTTAGACATGTGAAATAGATCCTTACACATTTCCCCAAAATTCTCCATGTTGCAGAAATTATGTGTTAGTTTTTTTCCACTGCATTTCCGTACTTAAAAAAGGTTCAAATCTTGAAGTCCTTCCTTTTTTTTTACTGAGATTCAAAAGCTGTTCTACAAACTAGGTTATAATTAGATTGCAAACCGCATGTTTAAGGAAGCACATCTTTGACTAACCTTTCCACTCTGAAATTGTTTTGAGATGTCTCATTGTTGTAATTGCTCCTCATTAGTGCAGGTGCAGAGATTCTTTTTTCTTTAAATACTCATTGTAATTTGCTATAATTTGTGCTCTTAATTTAGGAAGATTTAAATTAAGCATAAAGGAAGGCATTTAAGTGATGGAAAACTTCATTAATAAGTGAACAATATACTTGGCCTTACTTAAAGCATACAAATATAATTGAAAATTTCATGGATAGCACCTTTCAGAAGTTCATGTACATTTTCACTAAGACACTTCCACATTTTAGGTACCTAAACTAGAATAATAAATGAATACCATAAACAAGAAATGGAATTTGTTTAAGTAGCAATAGAAAGACTTTAATTATATAGCAAATTAATCCTGAATTGTTTTTTTCTAAATAGCCCTGGCAGAAACATGATGTTTTTCCTACAGAATCAACATTTCATTGTCCTGTCTAACACTGTCTTCCTTATTAGAAGCTTTTGTTCTCCTAATGGTGATTGATTGGTCAGACATTATAGGTTTGTTGTTTTTCCTACTGCAGGCCATCAAGAACATGTCCAAATTTCGTGGCTATCACATTAATCAAAGGGAAACAAAATCCACAGACAAGAAGCTAAACAGATGTTTTAAGAATGTGAGACAGGGGCTGTAAAATATGCAGAAGGAAAAAAAAATGAGTCTGTTTTGATTTGTAAGGTTACTTTGTTTAGTGCAGTTAAATACTATATTCTTGTAGGAAAAAGCTTCTCACCTGTCACCTGGAAGGACGTAACTAGACTTTATGAGAATTTCATCTCTCTACATTGCTTTCTCCTCTATTTGTATCATCTTCATTGCAAGAGCAGCTACCAAAAGGTTACCAGAGCATGCTTGCTCTCTGTATTTAAAGAAAGATTTGTCCTTCAAACAGATGTTCAGTGCATATTAAAGAATGAGAAAAATAAGTCCTAAAAGGGCCCTTCACACTTTCATTCCTTCAGAAACAATGTTATTGTTAAGACCTTCTGTTTGATCACCATTGCTTTCATCGTGCCACCAAAGACCAAAATTCATTCTGCCAACACACAGAACAGAGGAACTAAGAGGCAAGTCCAAAGGGCAACTGACCCAAAATGGAGACCTTGCTGAGGAATTCTTCGTACATCTTCCGCTTTCTCAGCGTGCTGCCCTGTTATTAAAGGAGAGAGAAAAAAGAGGTAGAACATTACACAAAATATTTTTGTGATTTCTTCCTACAGCTGCTCTTTTTTTCCCCTCCCCTTCCAATCTTAAGCATAGCCAGTATAAACAGCCTAAGGCAAATGTTTCCCCATAAAATGTCTGGGCAAGTTGTATTGCTGATAAGCAAAGACAGAAGGAATCAAATTCAATCCTGGTGTTATTTCACTGACTTCACTGGTGTTACTGGACACTGTGGATGAATTGTATCCATTCTTTACAGGCACTCATGTTAAATCCAGATCTTCATCAATTAACTGTTTAGCTAATTCAATATATATCTTGTTACAAATGAGGCCCTGCTAGAAGGGAATTTACAATTACGAAGTAGGATAAAACTTAAAATATCCCCCTCATGGGTCCCATCCTTCTAGGTTAAAACATCTTTAATGCCAAGAGCATGGATCTGTAAGCCTGGTTTATATTCTGTACAGTGTTGTATGTATTGTCCCTGCTGAGCAACCTATTCATATTATTATTTTAACAAGATGTAAGCATTTTGGAGCAGACAATCCATCAATGTATGTGCAGCCACCAGCACAGTCATTCCCACTCTTCTAAGATTTTATTGTGTGATAAATTACTGAGAAACCTTCTGTTTACATCGTGTTTGATCACCATAGACAGAAACCCTAAGTAGCCATTCCAGCACACATTTTTGAAGGAGGTTCAGGCATGAATAAATACAATGGAGTTTTACCAATACAAAAATAACTATTTCACCCTTAACTCCTTCTGCAGTGACACAAATGACTTGAAAAGAAAACCTTCCCAAGTACCAAAGAGGGATTCCAGGGGATGTCGAAGGCTGCTTGATACCTGCTAGTCAAATACACAAGGCAGGAGTAGAGCACAAAGATGATACGTTCATCTTCTGAAGGAAGGGGAAATAAAGATGGCACTTACTCATAGGCTGGGCAGAGAAGGAAGAAGCAAATGTCAGTGTCTGCCATAGAAAAAGCCAATTCTCTACTCCTCCTTCCCCAGGCAAGCACTGCTAAGTGATGGAATCAGAGGCAGAAAGTGAGGACAGAGAAGGGAAAAGGAGAAGCAATATTTTACCCTCTACTGTGAGAGCATTCAAAAGTGCTGCAAGTATGAAAAGGGAAAGGCTGGTGTACTCGGGTGCAGTGATACAACTAAGAACAGAACAATGTCCCTCTTCCTGCACACACTGTGCAGGTGGGGCTTGACCCACCAGCCACCAAGCAACGAGGGTCCTTCCACCAACACCAACGGGCTCTGGCTCCGGCGTCCCACCACAGCAGCAGCAGAAGCTGCGGGGTGCTCTCCTCATTGCACCCCTCTCCTGGGGCCACTGCTGCTCTGGGAGAGCCACAGCACGCTCAGGAGCTGCCACTCTCCCCAGGTGTCCCTGGACCAGCAGCAGCTACCGAGGTCTCCTCTGCGCACCCCGCTGCGCTGGTGACTGGAGCCCGGCGCTGACAGGTCACCTCCCAGCACTCACACCACAACCCCTGTCTGACCCCCCCGTCTGACAAACCTGGATCTCAACCACGGGGCCCCGAGAGCATTTGAAGTGCCAGAAAGAGAGGAAAAAAACCAAGGCACTTCAGCCGGCGGAGGCTTTACAAAGCAGGCCAGACCCTGACTCCAGACAGCTCGCTGCGAGACGAGGAATGGAAAACTGGACCCTGCGCAGTTGTTGCTCTGCTCCCTGCAATCCAGTGGAAACAAGAGCAGCAAAATTGACAGCTGTGGAAAACCAGATTGGTGGTTTAGTTTGATGGGCTGGGGCACCCAGGGACAGATGTGGAAAATGCTTTTTAAATGACTTGTGGACACAGATGAATTTTAAGAAGCAGTAATCAGTAGTCAGGAGTGACTCCTGACCACAGTTTCGAGTATTTAGAGACACAGACAAGACCCAGGAAGGTGAGAGCTGCAGGCATCATGCCTGGCCCGGAGAGCAAGAGCCCATCACTTCCTACAGGAAAACGGGTGTGTTATGTCTTGGCTAAACTAAGCCAGGGCAGCAGTACAGAATCCACTGTGAAGACAAGTGCAAAAGCAAAACTGAAGTGGAAATAATTCATTAAATGTGCTGTTATCATTTTTTTGTATTATGATAATATCTAGAACCTCAGTGTATCTCCACTTAAAGCATAGCTACACTGCTTTAAATATCCCACATCTCAGAATGGTACCACAAAGGTAGGGGAGAACAAGAGCCTAGGGAAGAACTAGTGGTTGAGGCTTAGAAGTCCTATTTCCCAACATAAGCAGTGGAATCCAAGGTGATCCTTGGTGATGGCTCATGTCTCAACCTGCAGGATGGCTCCATCCAACCCTCCACATCTCCTGGAGGAGACAGACAACAGCCTCCGGGGTGGCATGGGCCACCCAACAGCAGAGCTTCACCTAAGGGGGAAGGCAGGGAAGCTTTACCTGCACTTCAGAGCACACAGAGCTGGACCCAATCACCACAACCAGACCCCACTTTCTCTTCCAGAAAGGAGAAGCTTGCCTCACCCTCAAGGACATTGTTTTCACTTGAGTGTACTTTCCTCCTCATGCTTTCACAAGCAGAGTGAGGGGAAGAGATTTTGTGAGAACACTGCTCTAATATAAGCCAAAACCAACCCAGCAGTAGAAATCTTACAAACAACCAAAGTATGTGCTTATTTCCACTGGTATTAATCATCTTTTTCTCCCCACAAAACACAGAGAGAACATGCCTACTTCCCACCTTCCTTGATCAGCCCAATATTCCCCTCCCCTCTTCTCCCACAGGCATAATGACACCTCCCAATGTCCCTTTTATAATTGTTTTATTTGGTCTCATCACTTTGCCCAAATTGTTGAGGCCATGGGTATGAACACCATCATAACCTCTTCTCCTACCCTTTAAGTCACTTCTGCAGAAGTGTCAGCCAGTGTGCTGCCTGGGACATGTGCTAAATCTGTTCTTATGCAATATCTGAATGGATCTTCTAGAAGCAGCAACAAATCAAACAGTAATGATATCTGCAGACTACAAGATACTATGAGAACTTGGCAGAACAGGAAAAAAAAAAAAAAACACAAAAGGACTTGGAGTCATTAGAAATGGGAGTAGAAAGTAATAGAATGAGCTTCTGTTTGGAAAATACAGCTAAGAAACACACAGAAAAAATCCAAAGGACAGATGTTTGAGGAATGGAAGAAGACTGGAAAGTTGTAAAGCTGAAAGAGATTTACAGACAGTAGGTGAGACCTGGTTTGCAACATCAGACTGCAACAACGAACACAGCCAAGGCTATTTCGGTCTGTATACTCAAAGACATCATCCAGGAATGAAGTTTAGAGGATCCATCTCCCTGGCTCAGATGTGATGGCACCTGGTGTGCTACACTCTGGCTTGGGACCTCTTCTCCGGAAAAGTTCACCCAAACCAGAGCCTGAAGAAAAGCTAAAGCCCTGGGCAGAGCCAATAAGGAAGGAGCAAACCAGCCCCTATCTATAGACAGACAGAGGTAGATACCTACTGGGATCATAGGTATGTCGTACTCATAGCTAGCACTCATTGTTGCAGGGGGTTTAAGTAGACAGTAACAATCATCTACAGATATAAGATAGAAGGAGAGGGCAATTTAGTACAGCATGACTTGATATAACTCAAAGTAATAGGAGAAAATTCAGAAAATCTAATTTAAGACCAATATCAAAACCGTTTTCCCAATGTAGGAATTATTCCCTTGCAGAAAAGTTTCCCAAGGGAAGCAGCAGAAATCTTACTGCCTAGCCAGATAAAAACAATAGTAAATGTACATGAATAATTCTGCACTGGCAAGGTTCTTGATGGCACGTTTTAAAAAGCCTTTATTAATTCTGCTTTTTCTTACCTATTAATATCTTATTTCAATAGTTGCTGCTTCTCCCTCTCCCCTCTTTCCTTTGTTCACTTTCTCCCTGGTTTTGAGCTGTCATGCACAAGCTCATCTTCTTAAAGACAGTGGTTCCCACTAACTGGGAAGACTTATTAATATTCCAAGCTGCAGTGCTCCTCCCTGAAACAGTCCCAAGGAGAAACAAGATCAGTTGCATTTGCCAAGTCCACCCAGAAAAGAGCTCACAGCCAGTTTTAGGACCACTTAAAACTGTAGCAAGCCCTAGGCTTAGTTTAAGCAATACACAGGTTAGGAAAAATGAATGCCCCAGAGATTATAGTGGGTCTTGAATAGGACTCTTGCATCTCTTTTCCAGCTGCCCCTTCTTCACTCTCCCTGTTTTTTTCCATTTTTTCTTTTCACTCCTCCAGTTCAGTTTCTGTCTTTCTTCCTCTCTGCTCATCTCTCTGCTTTGTCCCTCCAGCACTCTTCGTATCTTCTTACTTGCTTCATCGTTTCAGGCTGATCACATCCTTCCTAGAAAAGCCCTCCTTCCAAACAAACGGCCACGGAAAGGCAGAGCCTGGCTCAAATTTAAAATAAAAAGAGTTATCCTAGCAGAAGTTGCCAGAATGGCCTTCTGGACTGCTCCAGCCTCATTTCATCCCTGCATCAACCTGATATTGGATGATGCTTTGGTTGTACATTCTTAAAGCAGTCACAGAGGAGTCTTACAAGGAGTCACTGTGCATATTGGCCATGAAAACAAAAGAGCCTGCAAGACCCTGCTCTATGTTGCACAGATGTCGGATGGATTGCAGGGTTCAGATTTGCTTTATGTTTTGGCCACAACTCAACCTACATTTTATGGCAACATGAAGTCCTTCTGACTTTATTTTGTCTGAGCAGAAAAAGGCATATGTAAAAGAACTTGTTCTCAGGTTCAAAGCTGTGAAAAGATGGTAAAACAAAGCCAAAATACCATAAATAAAATGAAGCATAACATTAGAGGCTGCCTAACCTTGATTTGTCATGACTTCCTAATATTACAACTCACTTTCTTTGAGCAAAGTTTGCCAAATAGGCAAAAGGTTTTTTATCCCATGTACCTCTGCTCCCAGAGCCAGGTATCTTGGACTATGGGAACTAGAGGCTAGTTAAATTATTCTGAATCAAGCCATCATAAAGAAGAAATTACAAGAAATTAATACTTCAAATTTCCTCAGTCTGGGAACTGAATTGTCTGGGGGATCCATCTGATGTTGGGATACAGACATTTGCTTCTCTGGTATTTGTGGTATTTGCTATATTTAGAATACAAATATTGTACTACCCTGGGATGTTCCCCACTCTGTGACGTTCTTGAATCCCATTTGCAAAGAAGACAGCAGGAGTATTTCAGCAACAGAATTACATGAGAATTCTATGGCAAAAAAATTCTTTGCATCTCTCCCCAAAGAATGTATGAAAATAAATACAGAATGTATACAGAAATGTGTGTGTTTGTGTGCACACACAGAGAACACATACATTTAAAAATCTGCAAAAGAGTGAAAAGTATACAGCACAGCACAGATAATTTTATGAAATAAATGGAACATACAGATGGACAGATAAATTATTAGTGAACTAAGGGGGGAACATGTTGAAGTTGTTTTTTGTAATCCATCTAGAACAATAAATGTCATGATATAATACTTTGTCAAGGACTGCAGTGAAAGCCAAGCAATTTTACTGCAAATCCTGACAAAAAGAACTATCCCAACGTTTACAATCATCACAGCTGCTAAAACAAACTTGAATGTGACCTTCAAGACACCAAGGTACCTAAGCTGAGACAGTGAAATGCAAAGAAATATATCTGTTTTAACAAACTTCCTTTGGGACACGCTAAATAATAAATGGATGACAAGTGTAACTCAAAGCCAGCAGGAACCTTTTGCATCAGGCTTTGTCCATCCAAAAAAAGGAAAACCCAAACTCATGAACCTCCTCAGATGCATTTCATACATACCATAAACCAGGCAGGATCAATGAGACATGTAAGTGGGAAAAATGGCACTAAGCAGAAATAAAAGCTTCAAATTACTAAATGTGAAGCAAAGAACCAAAATAGAGCTGCAAGGAGAAACGAGGCAAGGAGTCAAGCGTCTCATGACAGGATAAAATCTTTTTGGCAAGTGTGGATCTGAAGGCATGATTTGCAAATAAATATTTACAACCTGAATAAAATTTCAACACTAGGCTGAGAAAACATGGGGTTTGTCATGCCCGGGAAGGAATGAGGATGAAAGAAAAAAACTATCTCAGGTTATGGAGAAGCTTTATCTAAATACAGAAAACCCACAAAGCTTTGGGAGAAACAGGTCACTGATCCCTTGGGCAAAAATATTCCCAAACAGAAAAAAAATAAAACCCTGCTTACTCTCAAGCTTTAAAACCCTCATAAATTACATATTTCAAGAGATATCCTAAACATTACTACCTCTTCTTTAAAGGCAGAAGCGTTTCTACATCTAAAATATCCAACATCTTTCTAGAAACATAAGGTTAGAGGCTAAATGCCAGGAAACAATGCTCCTGGGACTCGAAAGGCAGCTACTGCTACATCTTGAAACTGGGTAGTGCAAAACCAGCCATGTAATGGTGGAGTTAGCTTCAAGTATGAAATGCATGAAGTATGAATCAAGTATGAAACATGATGTAATTAATTCTTAGGCTTGAGGAAATGTGCAGAGAGCCACTGTAACCTGCCCTCACACGAATGCACAAAGGCAGGTGTCTCATTTCACCTACAGCAAAGAAATTATCCACGCTGCACCTACAAATAAATGAAAAGATGACAGAATTCATGTAGTCTGGATGGGTAAATTGCATTCACCGTGGACAGCACTTAAAATTAGACATTTTCCATACCTGAAGCAATTAATTCACCGTGCTAGCTGAAATATTTCCTATCTAAGTATTGGGAACACTACAATTACACTGTCTGGGTACCTAACGTAATGCAACAGACCACCAATTTTTAATGGCTCAAACTGTAAAAAAAAACACAAGAAGGGGGTGGGGTGGGGTGGGGTGGAAGAAAACTCCTCCAGGTTAAGTTAAAGGCCTCATCAAACTGCAGAAGCTGAGCTTGCTAGGTAACATACAGCAGTCATTGCTTCAGAGAATATGTAAATTAATTTGAAAAGCACTTAGCACTACACTAGAATCAAACAGATGTATATCCGCAATATTCAAGTTGCCTGCACAGCTAAAGCTAGATTAAAAACAGTGTTTTCCACTTGGGACTTTAAATCCTTTTAGTAAAATCCTGTCTCTGCATCAAATATTCATCTTCTGAAGGCTGCTATCAGATGGTAATGGACACATGACCAAATCTGAAAGCTCCCAACGTTGGATGATGTTAGGTACCACTATTTTCATCAACACTAAAACTGAAATTACCTCTAGGCTACAAGGCCTGTGAATCTCTCCCTTCAATTCTTATTAGCAAGGTTATAGGCAGCTGTAAAAAGCTGTGCTTAAAAGGAGTATGTGGCTTGTCCTGACATTTATTTCTCTCCTTCATTCCTTCTCTTGTACACCTTGGATTCTCCCTTGTAGCACAAAGGTTCCTCACACAGTTATCCCAGACACCCCTCCATTGCACCCATGTAGGATGTGAGACAAATAAGTTCAGTGTGCCTCCTAGATCTGTTAGGGAATTGTCTTGCTCTGTGTTTTAGAAACACCTTGCAGAAGGGTCTCAGTCACTACTGCCTCCTCCCCTGCACTGGGAAGCATTCAGAACCTATTCATTCCACTTACCCACAGGAGAGAAGACAGTATGCATCACTATTTTGTCTTGGAATGATCAGGCTGAATATTTTGGGATAGAGTGAATTTGCATTAGATGTAGTCTCCTAGATGTCAGTGTGATGTTCGTTTATGTGACACAGAACCCAGCTGATGAGATACAGAGTGAAAACCAGCAGTGCTTCATACAGACATCTAACAGTCACCACACAGTATAAATAAAGATCACTCTTACGTTCTGTTCCTTAAGAGCTAATCATTTAAGTGTAAAATCTACTCAGTTCTTCTGCTAATTTTTGTGTTATCCGTGACATCCACTGGAAATATATCTCAAAAGGCATACTCCTTTATTATTCTGAGAGCACAGTGTAATTTCCTTCAGATCGGAATGAAACAATGCATCTTTTAGAGACAAGTCCTACTGAGAAAGAAGCTTTACACAGAGTTACGTCTGTTAATTATCAAAAAGAAAGGAACATTTTATGGAGAAGGAAGATATGCACATGGACATCGGAAACAAACTCATAAAAAAAGTTATGACATTGCTGAAGTTAATCATCTGTCAAAGCTTCCATTATAAACTCACCACTCAAGAACCAACAGCAAATCCATAAGAGAGCACACACCCCAGGTGCCCAGAAGGTCTGTTGAGCTCTGCTGCAGGGGTGAGGGAGTTCGAAAGGAGCAGAGCAGTGAATCCTTAGCAGGGATTCTGCAGCTGCCATCCCATGCTAGGTGTGGCTGTGAGCTGGCTAACAAAGGTGGAGGGCACAGTCCCACCAAGACCTTTTTTTTTCTTAGCAGAGCTGGATTTACCTTGCACCGCCTGCCTTGAAGAGTTTAATACCAGTTCAGACGAAGACTTCATAGGCAAGGGGGAGTGCTGAACGACATTCTGAGGTCTGTGATAAGGAGAGGATTTGCATAGCTTCGGTGGGTAAGGGAGGCCTCCTGAGGTTTTCATTCATGTTTAATAGTTATGCATGTTATTCAGCTGCATTTCTGACTCAGCCTCTTTCTGCTGAATATTGTCCCCTTTTCCTTCAGTTCACTTCGTTTAGTTACTCAATGCTATTGTCATGTCCTCTCTCTTTGATGCAGAAACACAGGCTGTGCAGCCTTTTATCAGCAGCGTACTCGGAACACGGAATAGAAGTGCTGCTGCTACGAATGAAAATAAAAAATTTCAACTCCATAAACAAGCCCTTCTCCACACACTCACCATTAAAATGCGTCTGTAGCTGTCTCTGTCGATGCCCCAGAGCTTGAGATCTGTCTTGGCCTTGACGGTGGCAGCCCGGGGTGTTCCATAGATCAGTGCCAGCTCCCCGAAGCTGCCTCCCTCTCCGATGCTGGTGACCCACTCCCCGTTGACATAAACCTACCGCAGCACAAGGCAGAACAAGAAGCAAAATCAGTCTGGGGACTTAGCTGCAGTTTTTCTACTGCCAGTTACCTAAAAAGCTATTAGCAATTTCCTTTCTAATCGGCATTGCCAGGGCCACAGAAGGAAAACAAGAGCGTAACAGTCGCCACAGTTGGTCCCCAAAAGGGGCAACAACCTGCTCTGTGGACAGAATTTCAAGTTGCCTTGTCTCAGTACAATGACTGTATTTACTCTCCGAGTTTTCAGCTCCTATGGTTAACTGGCATCATGTTTTCCCTCTTGTGTTCAAGGCTCAGACAGTCAACAAGCAGAACTGTCACAACTTTGGCTTTTTATTAACACTGTCAAACTTGAAAGGAAGGAGATTTGTTGATATGTGTAATGAGGTTTGCTGAAAAGCACCATGGCCATGAAATGAAAAACAGTCAAAACAAGGAAACATCTTTTGAAAAAGAACGTTTTTTTTCTTCCCTAAGCCTAGTGCCTCCAACAAGCATTCAAATATAACTACTGAGATCTCTTTCTCCCTCAGTGAAGAGTGCTAAGTGCTTCGGACTTGAGAAGCTATATGCAGAATTACCCTTCATCTTTAACATCAGAACTTAGGAAACAGTATTTGACCCACAGCCAGTGTAGATAACATCCTCTCAACACACAGTATGGGGCAATACCACTATCACAGTATTTCTCCTGGATGACATCTAATTTGAGAGGAATTTCTACACTTACGTGCTATGTAAAACCTTCACTGGAGAGAGGTGGACTCATGCAGGTGTTTCCCACTGGGTTGCTTTTTCCCCACTATTCATGGACAATACAGCTCATGAGACATAATGGTGTATTCAAATGCTGGTATGGATTGCTTATTCTGCACCCTGCTAGTAGGCTAGCTGCTACAAATCTACAACATAAGTTATTTTTATTCTTTTAATGTGTCTCTGAGATTAGAGGTAGGGAAGTTTGTGTGCATTTACCCAGTGCAGAATATGCCTCAATCTCTTGCAGAAATCAACCCGAATTAATTTAATTTGTTTGGGAGCTCTGTGAAAAAAAAAGTAGCATGAAGAAAATAAGCAGGTATTCTCATCTTGGGCAGAAAATTATGCCAAAGGAAAAGACCACAACGTATTACAAATTACTGAGTAACAGACCAGCTGTTTTTTTTAAAAAAAATGAATTAGAGCTGTGTTCAAGCTGGGCATGAGAAAAGACAGTGATCAAAATAAATGAACTGGCGTCAAAATTCAACAAACTGTCAGTATAAATTTTACTTGTATCTTCCTTTTATGATTAAAAAGCGTATTACAAACTAGAGCTGGAATCAATCCCAATTTATCTTCCCAATATTCAATTAAGATCTGATCCAGCTCCTACTGAGGTCAGTGAAATGCTGGTTCAGTAGGAGATGGATGAGGCCACGGAGCAGTTCAGCTGATCGAGAGACCTCTTGGGTATCAGCTGAAAGGAGCAGTATTAGCATCAGTGCTGAACTCCAGGCAATGTTGTGGCTCCTGGTGTTCCTGGAGCATCAAGGGGCTGAAATAAAGGGTAAAATAATCCCAAACAGGCAGGTGGTAAGAGACTGCCAAGAAAGAGCCACAAAAAAGCCACAAAAGCTATAGCTTCATTTCATCGCTGCGACAGAATCAATGTCAGATAGAATATCTCACAAGAGAATAAAAGCAGCTCTTCCTTTCAAGCTTTTACACTCACTGCAGAAAGAAAATCTCACAGAACGTTGAATTGACTTTTGATTCTCCTCATGATGAAAAAAATTGAAGCGAAAAAAGAAGCTTTAAGAATGTCAGGCAAACCCAAGCAGTTTCCTGGTGTAACAAGCAGGTAATAATGTGTCACCTGGATTTTTTTTTGTTTTGTGAAACAAGCAGGAGAATTGGATGAATAAAATGGGGATTCTGAAAGGCTTAGAACATAATGAGAATATATGAAAACTTTTAAACTCAATGAAACCATTGCAAAATTGTCCAGACGCATATGTGAATGTAGGGATAGTCCCTTTCTATGGGGATTTCACCAGGTGGACTGAGGGTTTGCTACAGAACAGTAATTCATGTCCTCAGTAAAAAGTCTCAGGGATGATGGGGAAAATCTAATAATTCCAGTGAATGTTGGACCACATCCTAAATGTCAACTGATGTTCCATTCTTGATTCTTTTTCAGCACACCAAAAATACACAGGTTTCTATATGCTCTGTTGTTAAAAGCACAAGTTTCGTTATAGCAGAAGGGTCTGAATTATAACTGGGAAATAAACTCATTCCAAGATGTATTTTTCTGAGCAATATGGTGACATTTCTTATTAAAGCAGTATGCATGATACGACTGCAGCCCAGAGAGAGGAATTATGCTGGTAAAATCCAAGGCAGAGCAAGTGAAAGATGGACATTTACTGTTGCATGGCTGTTATAAAAAGAAGCTACTACTAAACTGTTCTAAGACTTAGTTAATTTTGCTCTTTTACTTGACAAGAGTGCCCAAAACATGTTTCACATCTCACCTGTAAACAGTTTATGGAAATGGCACTTCTTCCACCCTAAGGGTATCAGGTTTAAAGTGCTCTGAGGTGAAACCAAATCACTGATCTGACACTCTTTTGGCCCAACATTCATTCCCCCAATAAAAATGTTAATTCTAATATCAACCTCCAAACGAGAAAACAGCTTGAGGATAATTGTTTTGTAGAAGGAAAACCATTGCACTTCGTTATCTGCAAAGGCCTAAGTCAACAATCAACTTTTACTTCATGATGAAGCTCAAGTGCACGGATGGCACATTACAAAGATATTTTGCCCTTTAACAGAGAGTTCCGCTCTGCTATGAAACCCTTTAAAACAGAGTTTAAAAAAAGAAGTAGAAAGGAAAGTAGCTCTGTTTGTAAGGTGTGGGAAGCAAAGCTATTTTAGGCTCAGAACAGCTTATGAAAGCCAATGTTATATGGCAGCAGCTCAGACAATCTCCTTCCTTATCCTAAAAATGCTGGGCTGAGGTTTTGGTTCAGGCAGTTTTAGGCATTTTCAAACTATCACCAAAGTGGTGAGGATCTAAGTGAGTTATTCCTAATTGTTACTTGACCTGCTGGTCACCACTCCATAATAGCTGGAGCCTTCTTTCATGCAGCTGAAGAGGATTGGAGAACTGCAGGTGCCCAGATATGACCAAGCCACCAGGGCCACCTACTTTCCACAGATCAAAAGGACTTTAGATTTCTATCATTTGCCATCATGTAGTAATGCAATCACTGTAATTTTTGTGGGCTTAAAAAATCACTCCACTGGGTTCATTTCATTATTTTTTTAGGAGGCAAATGGAACAAAACTCCTGTGAACATCAGCAGTCCCTTTCTTCATGGGCTGTGATATATGTAGGTGCCAACTACAAGAGAAAATGCAACGAGTCACACAATGCTCCCTGCAATAGGAATGCATCTGGGCCTCACTCATCTTTCTGTTGTCTAGAGAAGTAGAGAGGGACCTTACCAAAAGCAGTAATATAACCATCTTACTTTGAAGAGAGTCTGTGAACATCTATGTCCAAGCTTCACAGGAGGGAACTTACCTTTTCTTTAATTTTGCATTGCTAATTTCAAGTTAGCATTTAGCTTTTTTTTTTTTTTTACTGCCACTTTGTGATCTACATGGACAATGTCATTTGTTCCAGCCTTTGCAACTTTTAGATGTAAAATCCCCTCCCTCGGATCTGTTTGTAATAATTTGTGCTTTGTGACTTGTCAAGCCTTAATATTTGTTATCCAAATATGCAGATGAGGTCTATTTATTCTTGGAAAAAGAAGCAAGCCTTAGACAGGAAGGTTATTTATATGTGGGTAGCTTTCTCAAATAAAGCCAGTGCTTTATTTGTATTATGAATTTGCTCTTCTTATATATATAAATATATGAACTTGGAGACTGCCTTGAGAATCCTTAAAACTTGAGGCTGAAAAACTCCCAACTTTAAAATGTTCTGTTTCAAATTTCAAAAACCATCCTTCTGAAATTAGAAAGATCATTAATAATGGAAGAATTCAAACCAAAAGTAATCTATGGAATCTAGCCATAAAATATAACTACTTTTAAAATGTAACAGTATTCTCACATAAACTACCATTTAATTTTCATCTTTGTATATACAAATTAGTTTCTATACACAAATAAAGCTTTCAAGAAGATTTGACCTAAAGTCAGATGATAATCTTATCTATTGTGCACAATATTCATATATTGCTCCACACATAGATTCATACAGTAATTAAAAACCTTTTAAGACAAAATACTGAAAAGTTTTCATTTTGATTTTCACCATACTGTTGTTTGGCTGCTGTTGTTTTACAAGAAGAAAACTTGAGAATGACTGTAGAGAAAGTTGCTGTGACATTAAATAGAATAGGAAGTTGTTGAGTCTAAAAAAAATACATCTGTTTTAAAAGGGTAGTTGCCGGTGCTTTTTAAAGTCAAAAATGTGAGGTTATAAGATTAAAATAATAAACAGGAAGTCATTTTTATATTTAGAAATATGCATTAGAGATTTTTGCAAGACACATACTTTAGCAGGTACTTTCAACATCTTTACTGGAAACTATAATTTAAGCTCTGCCAGCTACTTTTTGGCATATGTTTCACATCTGTCTGAGCAGAAAAGCTTCCAGTAGACAACTGACCTCTTCGACTTCAAACCTTACACCATCATTTACCTAGTATAAACTTTATCCATCTGCAGGGCCAGGTCATGAGTTAACAAATCCCATCAACCCTGGAGTGCTAAGGAAGAAGACTGCCATTGACCACACTGTAGTGTCCTCTCCCATCCTATGCCAGCTTTGGTCAAAGTATACCTGGTTTGGAGTATACAGTATATGAGAGGAAAACCCCAGGGACTCCAAGACCTACCTCCTCCTGATTTCTAAAAAACCTGTCTTTTACATATGAAAATTTGTGCCCTCCTCCCTTGGCCTACAGACCATCTTGATTGTGTTTGCCAGCAGAAGGGTATCGAGTCTTTGGCTGTCCATAGTAACACGAAGGAAATATACTTTAGTCTATGCTAACAAGGCTTATTTATACCCTAAGAAAGTATAAGAGTCGAGGATAAAGTGTTATTATATGTAAAAATATTTTCTTTTACTTCTAATTTGACTCAGATTATTTTTAACAGGGAATATTAGAATGCCCTTGCTTACTCCTTGGGGTGCCTACATCAAAACTCTTCTAAATGTTGCCAGTTTTTAAACTCAAAACACCACACACTGATTTTGTTATTCTGGCTTTTTTGGTGGTTTCTGTTTGGTTTTGGTTTCTTGGTCTCAGTTTTGCCATAAATTCCTTCCGGGGCAAGGGAATTTTATGATGGTAATTGCAACCTCCTTTATGTGTATCTGCATGTGTATGGAAAACCTGGCTGCTCATCAGCCATGATGTTCTCAGAGTAAGTTGCTCCTTGAATCCACCAGTCCCGCTATACCTGCCACTTCCGTGCAAGCAGGGAGATGATGAAGGCAGATCCCCTGGCCAGAGGTTAAAAGCCTCCATGAATATGCCAACACCAACTGAACTAGGCAGAAAATGGCTTGAGGCTTTAAGTCTCAGGGTCAATTGTCTACTCTCCAAGTCGCTTTTTTTCTTGGAGAAGGGTGGAAGCATGCCAAAAACATATCTGGCAAGGCATAAATGAACAGCAGCTCGCTTACTAGCAGTCTGGATTTTCTTCAGACAATAAGGATTTTAGCACTGCTGTGGAAGTACCCTTTTGTGGGGAGCACAGTACGTGGTGTGATAGTGCACACCCATGGGGTCTGGGAGCTGCTGCCTTACACAGGAGCAAGTTACTCTGCACTAACTGCCCTGGTACAGACTTGACTCTGCGAGGGGAAAATGGGCTCACCTCCCTGCAGCTTCCCAGCAGAGGCAGTTCTGCAGATCACTTCTGTAGCTACAAGGGTGTAGCTGCAACTGGCTGCTGGATGAGCAAATGTTTCTTTTGCTTTCCACAGCATGAAAAAATGATCTGGACACATGTCTTCTTGGGCCATTCGTGGTCAAGAATATTTATGAAAGCATTTCAACCTCCCATAAAACCACGGAGAACCTCTGATATATAACTAACACGATGTAGTAGAGGTGTTTCTGAGTAGATGCAGGATATACCTGGGAAAGGAACTATGATGCCAGCTTAGCTGACAAAGAATACAGCATCTGGTGTTCTAAACAAGGACTCAACATTTGCAGAGCCATGGCCCTGCTGGCCACTAGTGGCAACCACCAGTTACAGAAGATGCACAAACCACCTCGTGCAATGGTTTTACAAGCAGACACAAAGCTAGTTAGGCCTTGGACATTTATTTTCCCCATTTTGTCACTGCTCTGTAAGAGGAATGTGCACATATGGAAGATTATCTTTCTGCAATTAATTGCAAGAGTTTTGCAGACTGTTTTCTTATGTCATTCAGTTTCCCCCTATCCCTGAGCCAAACGCTGAAGAAAGCTTTCCTAAAGGTTTTGAGCGAGGACAAATTATTTTTAAAGAGGATTAATCTATAACTTCAATATGTGCATTTGCGTATGTTTGTGGGTCTGATTCAAAGCCAATGAACTCATTAAGCTCAGTATCGGTCCCTAACCAATTATTTTAAAACTGAATTTTAGCACTGTTCTATAAATACTGCTCTTTTCTTTCCTGGCCCTGTGGATGTGGCAGTGTTTGCTATGGAGAGCTATGCCTGATAGGAACAGTGAGTCAGACGGATTTCCTGAGGAACAACTTCCAGAGGCAGAGGCAGCATGTGAGGTTTCTCAATTCCCAACAATACCAATTAGATGGTCTCCTGACACAAACAGACAGCTAAAAAAGAAATAACTTTCACTAAAATAACTGTACGCCTCCCGCCTGGATTTAAAATAAATCACTTTCTTCTTTAAATATGCCCAGCAAAACTCATCAGGGCATCTGAAGAGCAACGTTGCTAATGAGCAAGCCTGTCCTTACCCGAGAACTGTGGATACATAAGGTGTGTGTAGAAAATTCAGTCAGATGAGGCACTTGTAGCAAAAACTGCAATAGGTTGAGTTTCATATGGGATACAAAATGATAAGAGGTGAATAGATTATGATTTGGAAGGTAGGTTCAGAAAGCAGCTTCTTTTCAAAGACTTGCTGATTAAACCACTGCATACTCCTGTAACCATTTTGTGGTCTAACAGATCACTTTACACTTATAATAATCCTTGCTTTATTAATATGCTGCATTGTTCATATATTTGGACCTAATTTTAAAAGCAAATTAAGGTTTCTAAGATGAAACTCGCTGCCTGAGGCTGTATCTCAATTTGGGGAAAAAAAAAAAACAAAAAACAACAAAACCAACACATGAGCTAAGCTAACTGATTAAAGAAAATATTTTCCTTATGGTTGATCTGAACCCTCGGGTGCATTCCAGCATGGTGGCCTGCTCTGCCAAAGACTGCACACCTCCAGGTGTGGTTAGGGTTCTGAAGAGAATGTCATTTGCTTGGGTTTGATACCATGTTTTCCTGCTTGGAATGGACAAATAAGCTAGGATGTAAAACATACCAATTATAAAATTATTCACAAATGACTTAACACAACAAAAGCAAAGTAATGAGACCAATCCTGTGAAATCTATTTCGAGAAGAAAGGAGAGAGAACCACAGCACGTGGCTGGATCAAGCTGTGTGCCAGAGCAAACAATTTTATTATGTAGCTTCAAAATAAATATTACAGTGTAAGAGTGTACTTACATCCACCTCGCCTTGGTCAATCACATAGAAGTTGTCTCCTTCATCACCTGGAAGGAAAACACAAACAGTGATTGTCTCCTGGAGGTCTGCTAAGCTATTCAGTGACCTCCTGCCTCTGTATTTAACCCTGTACATATTTGCACAGGTTTGTACACCCGATCACTTAGAGATTCATTTTCTGGAACATCCTTGCCTATTTGCCTTCATAAATCTAACTATCACTGTGATTTCTTCCTATTAATGTCTTTCAATTGCATTAATTTATCTCTTTCGACTGATTCAACACTTCACTCAGTGTAAACACACAAGAGGCTTCAGTGCAGCCTGAGGGTACTGAAATCCTCCACAGCACCCTGCAGGCACCCAGGGAAGTTGCCAAGTGCGATAACTACAGTGCAGCACAATGAGGTCTTGAAGATTCCCAACAACCATAAAAATATTTTCCATCTCTAATTGCTCTCAGCTAACCTGTGCCACCCTTATGCATTCTGAGCTGGGGTTTACTTCCTGACTACCTTCAGTTAAGGAATGAACGTTTTCATTTGGAGTGCTGTTTATCTACATTTAACTACACTTAACTTTATCTACATAGGACTCTGGAAATCTACCAGTGTGGTGTTGTAGCAATCTCTGCACATGGAGCAGAAGACCTACATCCATGAACTTACAACATACCTGCACGCTTCAGTGCTTTTAGAATATGGTTATTCTTTCTGTTAAACAAAGAGGGTGGAATCTCAGATGAAGAGATGTGAATTGCACAACTTTAGCAAACATACAAGGGGAAAAATGAGAGGAAGAATTACCCTGCTGTATGACTGTTTCTCCTGCGATGTGTGTGACGGGGAACATGGCATCAAATATGTCACTGGGAATAAAAAAAAAAAAGAAACATTTATGAATGAATCAGACCTATTTCTTATCTAGCCAGTAGCCACTTTCATTGTTTCATTTCGCCTTCATTAATGGACTTTGCAGAAAAAGAAATGGAAAATGTTAGTTGTAACAAGATAACAAGCCCCTGCTTGGCAAGAAATCAGCATAACTAGTTAGGCACAAGCTGTGGTTTAAAACTGAGACCATGATGCTATTTTGAAAGAACTTTTGAAAGGCCACTTCTTATAGCACTGCACCAACCAGCCAGCTTGAGTATTTTATTGTCTAAGCTTGCAGATTTCAGGTCTCCAGCTGCGATCGGTGTGTCCCAGCAGTAATTGCTAGCTGCCTAAACGGGAGCTCTCCTCTTCTGAACATCTGGCCTCACATTTACAAGCAAAACCTGTTCTGCAATCCTGAGCACATTTGGAAAGGTGGATGGCTCTAAATTAATATAGCATAAGAGCTGGCAAGAGATTGCATTCACGGTGCAGAAGAGGCCAAACCTTGAAAATCTTAGTGAGTTACTCGTGAGAAGGGAATTTGATCAATGCTACAGAATCCCTGAAGCTGCAGAAGAGCCTGGTGCTCATTAATCATGGCTGGATTACACACCTTACTGAGGTCTCCAGCATAGTCACATAGCCTTAAAAGGCCAGGCAGAGCAGTGAGGACGGGAACGCACCCTGCACCAACACTTTGGGCACCTTGCCCAAATCCAGTCCTTTGTTTATTGAGGGAGACAGCAGGCTCTGTGGAGCCAGGGCTTCCTTTCCCCACATCAGATTTTGGGGAGCTTATTTTCAGAAGCATGAACCGCACTGAGACGGGCACTCCCCACCTCTCTTCCCCTTCCTATGCATCAGTCTCCAGGGCTAGGGGAAACAGCTCCCTGACCCAAACAAAAGGCAGCAAGGAGCAATTGTTAACTAGTCTCTTCCCTGGTCTGGTCTAAGAATGGTTCATCCAGGGACCACTGATGACAAATGCTTCAATCTGGAATGGAGCAAAGTTCTCACAATCGTAATGGAACACGAACAGGAAGAAACCTAAAATTTTCATCAAAATAGCCTGAAGATCAGCAAACAAGCCCATGCTTCATTTCAATACCTTATATGGGAAATGCATAGTGTAAAATCCCATTATTAGCTTATTTCCTGTCCAGCCGTTCCAGAATTTATTCAGGCTCAGTTCTAGGAAACGTTTCACTCCTAAGTTCAGATTGGTCATGACTTTCCTCCTCAACAGCCCGAATGTTTTTGCCCAGTATCACAGCTCTGAGTCAGCACCACTTTTAGAACTGGGAGATTTCAAACCAGGCAGTTCCCAGTGCTCCACAGTACCTGTGAGGGATGCTGAGACCATGACATATGACAAAATAATATCTTTTAGCCCTGTTGTTTCATCAGTCCCACCTTGTGCTATTCCTACTTACATTCAGGAAATATCTCTACCATGGAAAAAAACCTGCTCAGAGGCTCTAAGGAGAAATTTCTTTCTCACCTCATTCTGAGCACCGATGCACAGTCCTATAATAAATTATTCTGAAAAGTATATGGACTGTATTCTTAAATCCACTGAACTCATGTTTAATGATCTTAAATGGGTTCAGCATTTCTGCATTTCAAGCGACTTCTCTGTTGGCAGAAAGCACCCATCTGGTGTAGGCTGTGGAGCTGCTCCCTGTGCCAACCCTTGGTGCCCTCCACCTAAAAGAAATGGGAGCTGAGGTTAGGATGAGTTGGGGGAAACTATCACAATGGTAGGTGCCAAACTGGAACAGCCACTGGGGGACCTTATGCTGATGAGGCAAGTCAAGCTGTTCTTCAGTAGCTCTGAGACCTGGAAATTCAGTATGACAGAGGCTTCCTTGCCTCCCTGTGGTTTCCCCTTGGCTGTGCCTGGGCACCTCACCGAGCTTTAAGAACAGTCCTACAGGCTGCAGAATATTTACTGGAGGGAAAGACACTCTGCACAGCAGAGAAGAAAGTCTTAAATGCAATACATCCAAAAATAGGCACAACACTGTGAATATCAATAACTAAATCAAAATGTGACTGAACAAATTTTGAAACCTTTTTTTTTTTTAATAGAAATACAGAGGAAATAACTACCCACAGTTTCACCCGTTCATCTTTGTTTTAAGGTTGTACATTATTTATAACTTAACAATTGACTTTACAAACAGTGCCCAATAAATTATGCATAGCACTGCACCCTTCTCCAAATGTTCCACATTTCATTTCTACAATGCCTTTTAGTTTTATTAAAATAAAACTCTCTAAAACTCCCAGAATAAAACTTTCAGCTGATGGTGTAAGGAACCCAAAGTATGCCAGCAGCAACAGCAGTTTTACACCGATACACCCCTGTGTAGCATTGTAGCAAAATATTAATATAAATATTCTAGCACCCCATCTACAATGTGTTTCAGCAAAGCCTTAATCTTATTAGACCAGGATTTGGATTTTTAAAGAGACCTTTGAAGGACATGTCATCAATCATTAGTCTAAAATCCATATGAAGACACAAACACAGACAATACCCAAAGTCATGATGATGTTGATTTACACCTCCAAAGTGAAGCTAAGGCACATCTTTGCCAAATAAATGTAAGTGACCAATAATATAACTGTCACTGGAAACATGTCATGCTTCTTTTCTACTGGGGAACTATTGTTCTTCATTGATATGGTCAGGCCAAGGTCTCTCACAGTGATTTATGAATTGGAGTGTTTCTGCTTTTGGATGCTCAATTTGAGATTCATTAAAGAGACTCAGATCTCAGATGATATGGATCAGCAGGCGGCCTCAAAGTTGCTCAACCTACAACTCTGGTAGCCAAGAACTGGGATATTCAGAATACCACCAAAGAAAACCACCCTTCTGGAAATTATCATTCCTGAAGTACTAAATGCTTAAGGTGCCTGTATGAAATCTGGGTTTTGATTTAATTCAGACCAAGTGTAGAATTTGTTTGGAAATTTTTCTTATTGCCTTTATCCCCGGTGTCTGAAATAAACACAAAGATGTCACAAGGATCAATATATCAAAATACTTTGAAAATTTGAAAACTTTGTTCCTGACCCAAACCAACATCTGAAACGACAATAAACAGACGTATTTTCCAGCTCCCCAATAAACATTCAAGTCTCCACATTCAGTCTCAGCCATGTGTCCTGGGTCTGTACTCTGTAGAGAAAACAAGCTTTAAATACTAAGTTAAGAATTTGCACTTGCTAAGGGCATAAACAATAAGGCCAAGGCAAAAAATACAGCCTGTTGTTTTTTTCCTGTACCATGCATCTGTTTATAAGACATTCAAAATCACTCTCTGACCAGTAGAGCATGATAAGCCCTACAAATACAGTGCTGCAGCCACCTCACCACCAACCAAAGATTGTAGCTATGTTCTCCTGCAAAAGCAGGTAGTTGTACTTCTTGGGTTTGAAGGTTTTATTAAATAATTAGGATCAAATACATGCATATGCATTGCTACCAACCAAAATTGTTTTCAAGCACAAGCAGGGTTTATTCTGGCATGAACAGAAAGCCAGAAAATCAGTAGTTAAGTCTTCACCAAATGTTGAACTACCATGATTTCATCTTCTGCCTGAGCTGCAGCCCCAAGAACACAGCAGCCTCTGTCTCCTGCCCCTGCACCAGCTATTTAACTGTTGACACGGCCCGTGCTAGCAATGGCATGTGGTGGACTGATCTGGAAAGGGTTTGATCTCTTGCCAGGACTTTTACGATTGTGCTCTACATGAGAACTGCTCTGAGGGATTCCCTTAGTTTGTTGAAAATGTACTGGTTGCCTTGTTTCCAGATTACTTATTCAGGTGATGGAAGAAGAAAATAGGGCACCAGTGCTGGTATTTCAGCTGTTGTCTCAAGAGACTGCAGCCAAGAGATGCACTGCACCCAGCATGTCCAGGGTTCAGCATCAGTACTTGGAGGGCTCTTTCTCACCCTCTCTGGAGCCAAAGATTTTGACAAGCTCTGCAATTTATTCACAGCTTTCCTACCTGCTTCTAGAGGCTCTGTATCTGGTTACTCAGGGCAATTGGAGTCAAATATTTGATCCGATCAGAAGATATCAAGAGCAATTTTTGGCTTGGAAGTGTAATTGCAGGAGAGGACTGTATGCACCTGAATATCCACATTTGGATCCTAGGGGTGACACTAGCAGGACATTACTAATGTTTTCCGGGGGGATTTCTGCCCATTTAATTCTTTGTAACATTTTGATAGTATCATTAAAAAACAAATTGAAAGAAAAGATTGTGAGCTGCAGAGAACTTAACAGAGAGCAGTTCACCAGTCCAACAAAGTGAAACCAAGAAATGCGTTTAGACATGAAATCTCTATCTATTCAATCAAAAAAATACCATCTGTCTTCTCAGGGAATATCAAAATTTAAAAGGCTTTTTTAAAAAGGTCAAAGTTATCAAAGGCTTGCAGCAAGTTTTAACACATAAAGTGTCTTCCATGAGTGTGCAGGAGAATTGCAAACAACTGTGATCAGACCTGAAATCACAGGGGCCAATCCTCTGCTGTCTGTCATCTCTAACAGCTTCTGGCCACCTGTCCAGGTTGAGACAATTCCCTTTTCATGCAAAGAAGGAAAAATCCACTCAAATCAATGAGACTGCAGCTATTGAGATGAGCAAAACATCTATCACTGTGATTGCAAAATAAATATGATGAAACACTTTGCTGATTTAATTCAGTAGCATTTTATAGACCCCCATTTGCCAAGATGCAAATGACTGTGCTAAGAGGAAGCCAGCAGAGAGGGCAGGGCAAAGGGGTTCTCTTTCTCATGAGAAAACATGAGTGATAAAAATAAATCATCTCATCTGCTTTTACACCAAGGCTGCTTGGAGTCAACGTAGCATATGAGATAGCCAAAAAAAACCTGTGCCCTGTAGGTAATATAGCACTGGCAATGGGCACCCGAGAAGGAGCTTGTTAAAACAAAGCGAGAGAAGGAGGATTCCAAGCACTTTCAGAACCAGACCATGGCAATGGCCAAAATAGGGAAACTATGTAAGACAATTTATCAGTTTCACAATCAGATTTCTTTCCAGCCCTTGCTGTGCTGAATGCATTGCAGGAAAGGAAAAATGGAAGAGACAAAATGAATACGTGGAAGGCAAAAATGGAAAATCCTTGTTATACCTGCAGGTTATAATTTGTCAAGAGTTCAATCAGAACAATTTTATTGTGCAGGCAGACTCAGAAAGCCTTCAATGCATGTGCTGTGCAGAGTTTTTTCTTCTTTTGCTATCTCTCTGGCAAAACAAAGCAAGCCCTGTGTTGTCGAGGATAGCTTTAAAAGATATGTAGCTGCTCTGGCATAATTCAACAAAAGACACGCAGCATTCTCTCGGCGTGAGGCTGCCCTAGCAGGAGGATTCCAGCATTTTAAACCTTTCTTACTTACATACCTTTTAAGTTTAGTAAACAGAGCTGATAATAACTCCACCTTTCTTTAGCTATAGCTCTCATATCTGGGTACTATTTTAAGATTCCTAAAGTCTGGGGAGGGGAGGTGTTCTCTTCCCATGTATGTCTAACATTTTCTTATGATTCATTTCCTGAAAAGATAACAACTTTCTAGCAATCGTTCTAACAACTGGCCCTCCTGCCCTGTAAGGGTGAAGAGCACTGAGCTTAAACCAAACTGGCTTCAATTAATATCTGTGTAGTGAAGGAATAAATGCAGTGCTTTAACACTGAGTAAAATGCAAGTGTCCATGCTATGTGTAAGGATAAGGCTTTGATCCATACTGCTTGTTCCTAGGAATGCTGAGAGTCAGTCCTTGCTGATATACAATGCTGAAGCCACCAGTAAACTATTGCTATTACTATTCACTGATTACTGAGAATAAAAGTAAAAGAAAAGATTCTTTTTAGAGGTATTTAAAATTATCAGCCCTGAGCTTACAGTTTCTATAATCACATACATGGTGTACCTAAGAGAGTCAGTACTGAAGCCTTAACAAAAATGTTACCCATCTGCTTTTGATAATTTCTTTTTCTGTCAGGACAACAAGTTAATTATAGCAGCATACAAAGCTATTAACAACTGAGAATATTTAATTATTTCATTATAATGGCCCATGTTGAGTTATTATTACAATTAAGACATGCACTAATCTTACTATAATGACCATATAAGTGTTTGAAATCAGGCATGAGAAGACTTTCTGAATGGCAAGTTAAAGTTCATGTTGAATTCCATAACATATATTAAGTCACAAGTCCACAAAA
This sequence comes from Merops nubicus, assembly GCF_000691845.1. Lineage (NCBI taxonomy): Eukaryota > Metazoa > Chordata > Aves > Coraciiformes > Meropidae > Merops > Merops nubicus. The sequence goes on from NW_008615488.1 coordinate 40,289, forward strand.
CTAACAGACATGTGAAACAGAGAGAAATAAAAAATTGCCATCTTCTATTTCTGTGAAGTATTTCCATTTTTACTGTTTTATGAAGTCCTTTTATAGATTGATTAATACACCAAATGAACTGAATGCAACTTTATGAGCAGAGCATCAATTCATTTTACAGTCTGTATTTCTGCGTGTCAATGGTTCACATCATCTTTCACATGTTAACAATAGCTTTCAAAGGAAAAGAGTTTCTGCAAGGCTCTTCATCTGGAAAACCATCTGCCAAGGCCTACTGCAATAAGAGGTTAAAAATGAGGCCAAGCCTTGTGGCTGAAATGTGACAAGATCCAATCCCATGTCCTACCCCACTGCTTTCATCTTGGCCTCTCTTTCTCCCGTCCACCCCTCAGAAGCATCCCTTCACTGAGGTCATGCTGCCAAGGCCTTGTTGTATCACTCTTATCCAAGAGGCAGGGCTTGATGGAAATGTCACTCAGGTCCAGCTCTTACTTTCGTCTCTGCCTAACCTTTCACAAGGTTGAGGGAAGACCCAGGCTTCCTTAAGCTAGTCCCAGTTCCAGACTCATCAACTTGTTTGCATAAGAAGCACTGTGGCAAGGCACACAATGGATGCTGGGAAGTAGAGGAGAACATTACACAATGTGCATGTTAAGCCACACATCACACTCTGTCCAACACCAGGTCACAGCCACACAGCATCCCTTCCAGCAGAGCCAGCTGAGCACAGGGCAGCTCTCCCAAGTCTCTCATGGCAGACCAGTTTCATAGGTTTTCATAGTCTGTAGTTCAAGGACAACAGCGACTGGGCTGTGTCAACATGAGTGTAGCCAGCAGGTTGAAGGAACTGATTATTTCCCTCTGTTCAGCCCTTGTGAGACAGCCTAGAGGGAGGACCACGTCCTATCTTGGGCTCCCCCATACAAGAAAGACACCGACAAACCAGAGCAAGTCCATAGTGCCACCAAAATGGTCCAGGGCCTGGAGCATACAGCAGATGAAGACAAAGTGGGAGAACAGTGTTGATTCTCTTTTGAAAAGATGATCAAGGAGATCTTACTGCTGTCTACAAGTGTTTAATGTGAGACTGCAGAAGACAGTCTTTTCTTAGAGGTGCACAGCAGAAGGATGTTAAGGCAAGAGACACAAATGGGAACAGAGGAAATTACCACGTGATATGAAGAAAAAAGAATTCACTATGAGAGTGGTCAAACACTGGGAGAGAGGCCCAGGGAAGGGGATTGTTTCTAAACTCAGCTGGGCAAGGCTCTTGGTTTGAGCTGCCAACTCTGATTGGACCTGCTTTGAGCAGGAGGTCAGAGTAGGGCCTTCTGGAAGCCCCTTCCACCTGCCAGGAGCCCGGGTTTGGCATCAGGCTTCTCCCAGTGGGAGAGATGAGGTGGCCCTGCGCCGTGCCGCAGACACGGGGGAGGCAGAGGAGGGTGAGTCAGGAGGCCAGCTGGAGGAACTCCCGTGCCTAATGCATGGAAAATATGCTCTCTGGGTACAGATGTAGGAATATCTGTGCACTACTGCATGAAAAATTGCAACAAGACTGTATCCCAGCTTCGCATCACTGATACTACCGCTCACCAGCAAAGTCTGGGCAGATCAGGAGGCCTTGATGAGAAATTGGGTAACAGGTTTTTAGGGGGAAAAAACAGTTTGCTGAAACTGAATATTCCTGTGGAAAATGGCTGATGTCATTTCCCATTTAAAGTGTTTTAAAAGTTTCAAAACAATCTAAATCTCCTTAGATAATGTTTTCAGAGGACCTACTTTTCACAATGCAATTACTTCAACACTAAATTTCTTAGTAAAAGGTTAAAACCAAAGCAAGGCATTGTTGAAAATGATATTTCAGTTGAACTAATCATATTTGTTTGCTTGGCTTCTGTGTGTGAGCATTCTCAAGACTTTCAAGTTGGGGCTAAAATTCAAGATGGGGAAAAAAAATCAAATGCAAAAAGAAAGACAAGCAATAAAAAACACCAGACAAATTTGGATGAGTAAAATACTCTTCCTACTTGGTTACTTCAGATAAAGGGGGAAAAATTCATACCTGCCATCGCTGAAATGAGGTCGGTGCATTTGAGCTGACTAAAGGATGATCCTTTACATGACAAATGAATATCTGTGATTAACATTTTCTGCATAATTAATTATTTGTCCCTTTCTTGAACATTCTAGAAAAGCAACGTTGGATACCATGCTGAAAAAAATACTATTTTAACTTAATAGCTGAAAGAAAATTGCTTCTAGTGGGACAGAAACGCCACACCACAAGAGTAACTACCATCCACAAAATAAATCTCTGTCATTCTTAATATGAAGCAAATTCCAGCAATGATAAAGGGTGACCATAACAAAGTTCTCATATTTGAACAATTTATTCTTTCTGGTACTTTTAAATCTCTTCACTCTTTAATTTCAAGCTCCCTCTTCTGGACTATTCCAATGAAGCCAGAGAGTCACTATGCACTACTCCTCATGCTTACTTTAGTATTCAGGTAAAATAGCTAAAAAAGCCCTGGGTAGCTGGCACTGATATAGATCACTAATCAGCATGGCCCACTTTCATGGTTACTACAGCTGAAGTTCTTTGAAAATACATCAGTATATGCTAAGATTTAAAGAGCTCCCAGAGGTTTGCCGTTATAAATGCACTTTTACGTGACCTCTTGGAGTAGATGATGGAAGAGATGTCCCTCAACACAGGGACATGGGACATTCTAACCCTAGGGATATCCCTATATAGAGATATAGGACATTACATTAATGAACTATGATAAATTGTAATTCACAAATTAAATATGAAGAAAAACATGCTATGTACATTACCTTATTGTTCACATTATGTGGTGAAGAGAAATACCTCCCCACTACAGTAATAGTGTTTTTTATTTTGCCTTTGAGACTGAGATGGAGGACCCTCTTTCATGAAAAGAATTATACATATGTGTTTTCTTGCATCCCTATGATTAGCAAACTGTTGACAGAGAAAGATTATTTCTAACACTTCATCCAGTTTTTCTACTCAGAGCATGGCTATAAAGAAACTGTTGTGGCTGTAGGAACTTGGGTGAACACAATATTCATCAATTTTTATTATTTTCTTTTAATTTACTTTGGTTTTGCACTCTGTGCAAGAATCACTTCTAACAGTTTTCTATCAATACAGGAAAATTAAAATGTATTTGATAATTGTGATTGCTCCTTCAAATCATACACTTAGGGCTCTTATGTGCTATTTTAATGACTACAGCTCCTGTACCTAGAAGAAAGGGTTGGGTGTCACAAGACAGCACCTGTGCCTGGCAATTCTATCAGCACCAAAATAGAGACTAGACAAGAATTATCATGTATTAGAGTCAAATCTTCTCCTTTCCATGCATGGTGGCCCTTGCCTTTAAGATAAAAATGAGGAAACTGTATGAATGCTAAAGTGCTAATGCCAAAGAATGACACGATGCTCGATATAAATGCAGTTAGAGGAGTTTTTATCATGTTCACATAAAATAGTCCTGTACTTCAGGAAACTCCTAAGGTAATTTTGGTAATAGGTGTAATATGGAGTGCTACTGGAAAAGCTTGGAAGCGACTGGAGACTGAAGCCAAGGCTGCAACTAATCAAGCAGTGTTTGACATGCATCTCCTCTGGCTGACAGGCACATAACAGGCGGCTGCAACCATCTCCCACATCTTGCTTAATTAATTTCCATCCTTGTTGTGTGCTCCCACACCTGGAGATATCAAACAGCTGTGTATAATAAAAACATTCGAACCTGTGTTAGTGGATAGGATTCAATTTAGTTTATAATTGGATCAGCAAATGAAATCATCATAAAATAGCTGATAAAGGTTCCCCTGAATGAGTCAGAATTATTTTTTTAAAGTGTGTAAATCTAGTGTTAAAGAGCTGATGAATAAAACTCATAGCTGACACAAAACCACATGTCCACAAGCACTTGCTTCTCTATTTGCATATCTATTATAGCTTACAGACATGTGCAAACTCATACACCCACACATTTTCCTTATGTTTTCCCTAAGTTTATCACTACTCCCCTTCATCTCTGATTCACAGCATTTCTGAGATAGAATCTTTTACAATAAAATGAACTAGAGATAAAATTTCCCTAGACAATAAATACTTCTTTTGTAGGAGCTTTTTAGGCAAGTATCGCAATTAAGCAGCTTCATTTTCTTACAGCTCCACTAGTTCAAAGCAGGAGAAAACAGAGATCGATCAGATGAGATGATACATGCATTTTTTCTTAAGTGATCTGTATTTGCAGGGCTCTGAAGGACAGGGAGCTTTTTAAGCATGAAGAGCTGTTTAAATCTATAGATGCACAGAGACCTAAGGGTGCACTTTCTTCATACCTATGTAAATCAACTCAGGCACAGTTCTATTGCTTTGTTCCACCTTTCTTGGCAATTTTCTTCCCAGGTCTTCACCAACCACTAACGTACATCAAAGACATGTTGAAGACACCCAGCAACATCACTGGCAGCAACACCTGCTACTTCAAACTTCACAGCACTAATTCAAAACCTGCCTAGCAAACATGGCACGGATCTCTTTGTTGGGCATTCTGCTGCAAACATTGCCAAACCCAGGAGTGCCTAACGTGAAATCCTCCAACGTGATGTGCACGAGTTTACTTTTATCTTTCCACGGCGATAGCCAATCTGGAAATCTCAGCTATGCTGGGCTTTCATTAGCATTGCTGGGATGGGAGAGGGGGAAAGCAGTGTTGTATATGCCTTCCTGCCTATCTGCAGTACATTTTTTAAATGCCTGGTTGAAAGGGAACATGAAGAATTCGTCGGGCGGGCTGCTGGATCAGTCTTAATGCAGACATTTGCAGTCACTCTTAGTCCAAACCTTCAAGCACCTTTTGCTTGGCTCTGCTAACTCCTTGTTTGCCTTCACACCAGTATAATTTTTAAGCAATTTCTCAGCAGG
>NW_008615488.1:45291-89112 GCF_000691845.1 Merops nubicus
AGAATTATATTTTATGGCATTAAATAAACCAGGACAAACTCAGCCCCGAAACAAATTGCAAAAAAAACTTGCAGGAGTACATTATCACACGACTCATGTTGCTTCCTCCCAACTAAATAACCCTCACGGTTCACAGATTTCTGTTTAATTTGGCCTCTGGCATGACAGAAAGGAATTTTTTTGCCCATTTACACAACTCTATGAATCAAACGTTGACAACAGTAAGCTGCTCTTCAGTCTGACTTAGAGGCATGCACCAAAAACCAGCCAAGTGCTCTGCTTGCTCTATCAGGTCTCTTGCATAAAGCAGCTACGATATGGCCTGTAGCATACAAACCCCTCTGAGAAAAAAAAAAAAAAAAAAAGAAAAAAAGCTTCACAGTTCCTTCTCTTGAAGATTTGATGTATCAGCAGGTATAATTGCTCTGAATCTTGAATCCTGGCTGGGCATGCTGCTGTGAACTGCTTCAACACCAGAAACAGCACCCTAAAATACTGTGTCTGTAAGCTGAGAACTGATTTAGGTTAGATTTAAAAAATAGTTTAACAAAATTGAATATTTTGCTGTTTAAGAAATATATCTCCACTGGTTTAAATATATTTTTAATGTAGGGCAAGCAGGCTTTATCTATGTTGATAATGAATTCCAAAATACAATAAAGAAATGAAGCAGAAATTTCTATACTAAAGCCCACTTAAAAATAAATCCAATTAAAGGGAATAAATAGGACAAGAGAACAACTAATTCCCCATCTTTGCTTCTTTTCAAGGAATATTCATATAAAACCCCAGTCTGACATTTATGCTGTTTCATGTGACAGGGATCAGAATTCTCCATAGCCCAATGTTTTTAAACCATTCACTCCAACAGCACCTTTGTAACAAATAATAGAAACCTTTCCACATTCGTGGGACTTTTTCCATAGGCTCACAAAGGGTTTAACCCTGCAAGCTCTTATCCATGTGAACAGTCAGCACTCATACTTGAAATAAAAGGAGTAATTTAATGGAAAGGAGGTGACAGAATCAGGGATTTGGAGTAAGCATGTTCTGGGATGAAGAACATCTCTCTTATCTGTGCTGGTGAAGTGGCCTGTAAGCACAAGCATTATATATGTGCTTTGTAACACAATAAGAATAACAATAACAATAACAAGGAAAAATTTGAGCTCAGTGCCTGAATTAACTGTCCTACATCCTGCAAGCTGCATGATTTTAAAGGGAGGGTGTCACAACTTGTGCACTCATGTGATAGGATATGAAGCATATGATTATGCTTCCTGTACATGTCCCAGTGGCCAAAGGAGGTGGAAGATGGTCACAGGCATTTAAAGCCCACTTTGCATCTCACTTTTTAGGGGGAGAACATGAAGAGGGACCCCACCCATGGCTCGAGATAATATTTAGATGCAGTGCTTATGCCTAATTGTGTAGGTAGGGAAGGGCAAAGTCTGTGCATGTTTAGAACGTGGCAGACTGGATAGACTTACAAGCCAATGCTCCAGACTTTGGGACATTTCAGTTTGAATCTAGACTGAGCTACTACCACACCAAATTGAATGCCATTTCAACAGAAAGCTTTAATAAGAACACTGCAGAGAAATTTTTGTGAGGGTCAAAAGGGAGAAGGAGGAAGGCAGCAAAAAGTGTTTCTTAAATAGAGGAGATAAAGATGGCAGGAGATAAAAAGGTCAGACTAGGTGATCTAAAGGTCTCTACTAACCCTAAACTCAGTGACAGATACAGAAAAGCAAACACCTGATCTCAGAAAGATCTGCTCATACAAATAAAGTCTTGAAAAAAAGACCAGAAAAGAGCCAGCTATCAAAGCAATGCTTATACCCTGGTAGTAGGTAAATACATGATGAACCATGCAAATATACCTGGGTACTACGGGCCACCTTCCTCTCTGTTTGAAACAGCAACTTGCACTCACATTCCTGAGATTCTCCTCAAAAAACATACTGCAGACGTTCTGCAACACCTCGACAGTAATATCAGAGGTTATTAAAAAAATCTTAAATGAATAAACAGATCTAAAAACTAAACTACTAATGTGCCATAGGATTTGTAACATTAAGTCGACTTTAAAAAATAGACTGATACATGCAAAGGTCACTAAAATATTTATATTAATGATGGAGCTGAACACTAAGCAGATATTGACTTCTGTTAAGGTGAACCTCAAGATTTATTGGTCTAAGAGCTAAACATTGACTGAGATAATTCCAAGGTCATATTTACTACCAAGGACAATAAATCCTGGTGGCCTATGAAACATGTAATAAATACATACATATATATACATTCAGAGACACAAGTATATCTACAGATAGCTACAAAAATTATTTGGAAGAATAATTATCATTTTTTACAGCATGTTTTCTTAATTATGCTGGAAGAACCAATGAACAATTATGAACCAGGTTTAGATACATCTGTTTGCAGATGTCAGCACTGATGATATCTAAGGGTGACATTTCTGCTTCTCCAAGTGAGTCTCTTTGCCTACTGAGCTGGGTGAAAGTTTTCTAAGACACAAAGGGAAGTCAGGTCCTAAAGTGCAATTTCATTGCCCTATTTCCATCTTAGTTTGAGAATCCATGCTTGTAACTTCAGAAGCAGAGTTATATACAGCAGTCTGAATAATGACCAAGCTCTGGACTTATCAGCCAGAAGGATTTCTGATGGAGCACTTCTGAATTCAATGCACCTTCATCTAAGGTCAAGTTTCTTCCCACACAAGGCAAGCACAGGAGGTGAACACGTGGATATTCTGGAAGTGTTTTAACAAGAGGCACTTTTACTGTAGTTGTGGTCAGTTTTGTATGAGCTGAGAACAAAGACGTATCAATCAAACTGAGCAAAATAAATAAATAAAAGCACTGGATGACTTTCAGAGTTATAGGCTTTTTCCTTGAACTAGAAAAGCAAATAAATTTAACAGGAGTGCTGACAAAAGTAGACCTTCTTCCTCCAAACAGTATACAAGATCTAAGCCAAAAGGAAACAGATGACTTTGTGTGTTTGTAGGAAGTGATTAGAGAAGATAGAACTTAATTTATTAAGATGGGAGACGGTGACTCGTTTGTTGACTTTTCAGGTCAAGTGTTAAAACCTTCTGCAAATAAGGCAGTAGATACTCTACAACTGAGCCTTAATGGTTCAGGAGACTGGGCTTTTTTCATACTCTAGGCTTCTCTTGTTCTTTGGACAATTGTTTTGGAAAGACAAGTAAGAGAAATTTGCAGTCCTTACCTATCCCTCTTGGTGGCCTCCCCGTTACAAACTGCACCAGCTTGGGCAGTTGGAGGCTGGTTTGGACGAAAATACACTTATGGTCCCAATGCAGGACACTGCCTAAAGCCAATGGGGACAACTTCCACAGGACTTCTCATTGTTTTCCTCTGCACGCAAGGAATGGCAAAAGGAGGGGGGGGGAAAGGAAGAAAGAAAAAAGAAGAGGAAGGGGGGAAGGAAGAAAAGACAGAACAAAGTGCTCTAAAAAATGTATTTATCTACCAGCCTGACAAGTCTCAGGGAGGAATGTGGTGCTGTGCAGGCAGTGCTGGCCACTGGATTTGCAGGAAGAAAGAGCAATTAGAAGCACTGGGCAGGAAAGGGCCTGTTAGCACTGTTACCTTTAACTTAATCTTTAATCTCCTCCTATACCTCCAACTTGTCACCACAGGCATTAATCACTTTGCAGGTCTCATAGCCGGCTCAGGCTCATTTATATTATTTGTTTTCATGGCCTCTCTCATGCCATCGGTGTTCAGTGGTGTATGGTCCTGCCCTGATTTCCTGCTGCCTGCTTTGCTCCAGCAAAGCAATGTGGGTTATTTTTACACAGGTTTCCTAAGGCTAAAGTGTAGCCACCAAGTTTCAGTGTTCATATCACAGTTGACTTCTACAGAAAGTACTCCAAAACAATTCATGAAATATTATTGCTCCAAATATTTTAGAAGCCTCTGAAGTCTCGTTAATATGTAAGTTTTGTATTTAATTTAATTTTATTAATGTTCATAGCAATTCAAGGAATGGCAGAAAGGCTGCACTCTTAAGCAGGATTTATTTCTTTGCCTGCAAAGAAAGGAAAAGCGATTTTCATGGAAGGAAGGTAATAAATTGACAAGCAAAAGACAAAATGTCTTGTACTCTGTCTTCTAAATCCAGATGAGATCTCAGGCTAAGTGTTCTCCTGACAGGCAGAATCCCTATATAAAACTTATGGCCAAGATTTTCAAAATCAGAAGCCAAAACTCCACATTTATGGTTTTTCAGAAGAACTGATCATTTCAGGACAGTCCTGTTCAGGAAAACATAATGCCAAAATAGACTCAATAACACAACTTTAAAATGCTCAGCAAAAGGGCTGCTGTCTCCTTTGAGCAGAAGCTGTGTCCAGAACAGGCAGATCTTGTTTCTTGCAAACTGTTCACCCCAGGAGGGTGCTCGTAAAGGGGACTACCAGGGAACAGTGATAACGATTACAATATTCAGAATATTTACATTTAATATTGCTTTCACTTTGAAACACTGCCAAAAACTTTCCCTTAAAATTAAGCTCTTTTGGCTAACGAAGAGCCCACTATGGATTCCTAATGCAATATAATACATATTATATATGGTGAACTCATTTATCTGGTGAAACATTTTATATGGTAACTATTTCACAGCATGCAAAATGATGAGGAAACAACGAGGAAGGTTTTGGGTGATATTTTAAGAGAAGTCGTGACTCAGTGACCTGCTGGGTGAAAAAATGGAGAAGCATAAACCTCTTTCAGTTTGATTTTTTTCATTAGAAATAGACACTCCTAAAAATACCATGTCACTAGCATTTTGAGGGGGAGATAGTCTAGTACTTAGTTTTCATGGAGTTGAAGACTAAATCTGTTAAGACATCCCACAGTCTGAAATTCCTATTCCAAAGGGCTCAGGAAGGTGTATTTTTCCTGATGTGACGTCAGGATTGCCACGTGAATGTCTAACCTTTAATTAATCAACTCAGAAAAGTCTGAACTAAAAGGCACTTTGCTCATCATCTTTGATGGCTATAGATAGATGTCATCCCAAGGCAACCTGTGCAGCTATAGACCTGCCATTAGTGCAACCTCAGTAATGCAAGGCTTAAAACCAAATTTTGCAGGAAAGAATAATGAATGTCATAGAGGTAACTGGGAAAATGAGGCACATGACAATATCTGCTTTCTCCCTTTATTTGATAACTGATATTCTAGACAAAATAAATCAACCAGTTCTTCAAGGAAGCACTTTCAGTGCTGTGAGGTAAACTGCTGGTTAAAATGGGAAAGTTGATTAGGAAGAACCATAATGTGTTTAAGGCAATAATTTAAGGTAGATTAACAGGAGTTGATATTGGAATTGGAAGAACAAGCCCAGAGGTAATTTTATTAAGAATATTTCTGGGCCCAGTCTTAAGAAGTGAAGTCACTGTGTTCGGAGGTATTGCAAAAAGTGTCACAGGAAAAAAATTATGGTTTTGATGACTGAAGTAATAAAGTCGGAATGAACTTCAGTAATCTAACATGAAAGGCCATGCACGATGAAGTTATACCAACAATTTCTACTTTAATCTGAATTTATTAAATCACTGGATAACTGTAACCTACCCTTCTTACCCTTGGCAGGAAAAAATGCAAAACCCCCCTGTACCAGTACAAACTGGGTCACTTCCAAGAGAGCAAGGAAGCATTAATGCCATTGTAAAAAGCACTCCTGTAAATTATCCCACTTCAATATTGTGCAGAATTTTAATCAACCACATGCAAAAGAAAATGGTGCATTTGATTCAGAAAGATGTAGAAAAATGTATAATTAAAAGTGTAATTAAAAGCCTATCTTTTATAAAAGAAGAAGAGTTTTAATTATTTACAGCAGTAAAATAAGTAAAGAACAGATATCACTTTATAAATACATAGAGATGAGAGAGAAGGGTAAGGGTGAAGTCTTAAAAGTTGAAGAAGTTATTTTAACTCATGGACAATGAGGGCATGAAAAATCAACACACATAAACATTTAGTCTGGAAATGAGATGCTCTTTTGCCATGGGAACAGTACTGTTATGGAGCAGCTTTCCAACAACTGTAGCCCAATAAACTGGAGTAAATAAAAACATCTTCATTTAGTTATCTGCAGGATCAGATGACTTGGTTTTCTACAGTATCAGATGGCTGAACTCAATGATTCAAGAGAACCCTTTCAGATTGTATTCCCAAGGACAAGCTGAAAGATGTTTCCTAGTAGGGCAATGAAGAGTAAAACAAGTGCAGAATCACTGTCAGAGAAGACACTCTGCTTTCTGACAGCCTGCTCTGTAACCAAGATGAAATAGCTGGAAACTTCATCAGATTTGTTCCTCTCAACTTTTTAAAAGATGAGAGGCAGTGCCAAACGCTCAAAACAATAACGTCTTGCCTTTATAAACAACCTTTAGTATTGCTGGATATAAAGCAGAGCCTTGGCCATCTGCTGAGCATGCCTGTTGGATTGGCATCAGCACTCTCCCCCTGGCTCGCGCGGACGGCGACGGGGTCAGGAATGAGACATCTTATTCTTCAAAAACAATCTCCCATTTTGCCACTGGTCGCTTTCAGAATCCACCTCCTGTGTAGCTGAAGCTTATTTAATTTTGCCTGCTTTGGGAGTTTTTTGAGCATCCTCTAGGTTTCAGTTAGAGCTGGAGAACTTGTCTAGCTGCATGCGTAGTGCTGGGTTACTGCCTACCCAGAGCTGTGTGGAGCTCGGTCTCCTGGCACAGCCATGGGAAATGCTGTATGTCCTGGTACATACTGGGAACACATTGTCTGAGACTACTGTAAGAATTTCATTATTACAGATGTAGCCTGGAACCGTCTTTCTCGCTGTTCTACCAACATCCTTCTCTAGCCTTTAAACTGTCTGCTAATAAGTGTTATTTTTAACCTGCATTAGCCCTCTCCATGTTTTGCATGTTCCCACCAGAGATGCAGACAGCCTTTATCCAGACAAACATACAGGATGGACAGGGAATAACAGCACCTGGGAAAGGTCAATATTAGTGGGACAGCAAGAAAAAAAAAGGTGTAAGATGCAAAAAATGCTATCACTCCTGTATCTTCTGAATTTTCCCCCTATTCTCCCACCCTTGCCAGGAGACAACCCTGCTTGGCACAGCCCAGCATCTTGTTGGATGAGATGCAGAACAAACCAGTGCCACATGCCACAAAGTGTTTCTCCAGCTTCAACTGATGGGATGATTAAACCAAAACAGAGCTGGGGATGAATACAGTAACTGGTAAAGGTACTGGGTGGTTGAACCAGGTCAAGAACCAGGTCCAGTCTGGGTAATGGAATAAGCAGTGTGAGATCAGTAACACCCATCTGATGGAATAAAAGAAGGGCACAGGAAATCTCTGAGGTCTCCCCATTTCTTCCTTTAACTAGTCTGACGACTGGACAGAAATATGGGCATGTGTAGGGGAGTGTGAGCTATTTTAACCAAAACATTTCACCCATCCCTAAATATGGTCACAAGTTTTTAGATACTTGGCTTACTCTTAAACAGTAAGATTCTGAATTATCTCCAACTGTGTAGGCTGTAAAAGAAAATGCATAAACCAGCAATCCTGCAAACTCCCTAGAAACATATTCACTGCCAGTTTTTTCTCTGTAGCTGTTATATTAATCAGTGTCTTAAGAAATTAGGATGCCCTGTGATTATATCTCTTTCAAACCTAATAAGCACTGCTTTGCAATTAACTTCAACTCACTCTCCTTAATGTCATTATCTATCATCTAGAGCTTTGAGATGCACGAGAGGAAAATGCCAAAATTATGGCACCATGTATATGGGTTGCATTTTCCTTTCACAGAGCAGCAAAGAGCAGTATTTCAGTGGCATCTTGGTTACTCTCTTAAGATTTTCAACCCAAATGGAAAGTATGTGAAAAGATCAGCTGTTCTCAAAAATATTGCCAGAGAAACATATTCAAGGGATTTTGCCTGAACCAGAACTCAAATAATTTTCCAGAATCTGGCCTTGAACCAAAACTTGAGACATCAGCCCAGATTTCAGGCTTCAGTTTTATATCTTATCAGATATTCAGATACAAGTTCATCTTTAAAAGCAACTTATGTGCACATGGGTATAAGTGTGAGTGTACACACAGTGAGTGTGACACTGGGGTGCAGTCAATGGATTTTATTTTTGTACTTGTAAATGCATATAGTCTCACAGAAACATCTCTCCTCATCTGCCATGTGAACGTGTTGTATAGATGATGGAATGAATGGTATAAGGTGTTATCAACATAAATTTGGAATAGTCAAGTTACTTATAAACAGGCTTGGTAATATCAGATTTTAATTGATGAATGTTGATAAAAATGGAATTTATATTGTGTTTCAAGACTCATGGGCTACAATTATTGTTTTTCTGAAATTGAACAGACGCCAGAAATAAATCAGAAATTGCCAAGTGGAAGAGAGATGTGAGGCAGCCTGCCGAGGGCCGGGAGGAGAAATAAAATGGAAAATTACCAGCCTGTAAAACTGATGGATTTCAGAGAGAAAAGCAGAGTGGCACCGCTGTGAGTACCGGGGGAACAGAGGCATGAGGAGAATCCAAGCTGACCAGAAATTATAATCAATAATTTAAGTCAGGAACTAAAAACATCCTGTGAGTTAAGCCCTGAGTTTTCAATACAAAGAACTGCAGCATCCTCCCAAGCACCAGCTCTCCAAGTGCAGCGGGTGGATTTTGCCAAGCAACATACAGAGCAAACCTGGGTGAGTCTTCTCTCGGATTTCATTCACATTTTAGAAAAGCAAACTGTTATAAAGTTGCTTCAATATATGACTTTTAATTATGCTGATTTTCCATGCCTCTGTGACTGGACAGCTTTGGGTCACCTTACTACCAAGAGGCTGAATCAGCAAGCAAAGAACCAACACACACTAAGAAAACTAAAAGATAAAGCTGAAATTTTCCAAACTGACAGGAAAATATACTTGGTTTAAAGTCATACACTCCAAATCTATGCAATGGTGAGCTGATACAATATTATACTCCTGCATATCAAATCAACAAAAATAAGGAAAGGAAAAAGCAGACTCCAGCAACAAGAAAACATTGATTCAATCACATTAGAAATATAGTCTGTCTTACGTGAGACTTCCAGTAACTGTGCAAGGCAGACAAGTTTAAACAGCTCCCAGAATTTGTAAAAACTAATTAGTGACTTTCTGATTGAGTTAGTTTTACGAAGGACCTATCTAAGAGCGCAATCTAATTCTTTCCTACCAATATTTTCTGTTGTTTCGCTCCCAGTCCACAGATCCTTTACTTTGGCTGTCAATTTAATATCAATTAATTCTTCTGCCTGTAGTAGCTCCCACTGATGACCACTGAGCTCCTCCAGATGAGAAGAGCTTCTTTGCATAGATCCACTTTCAGGACTAGATGCTCATTCGTCAACCACAATAGCGAAGGATTTCCAAAAACTGTTCAACACAGATAATTGTTACTTACCCTTCTTAATAAAAACCCCAAAGCACAGCAGGCAAAGAGCATCCTCTAATGAGTCAACTATTATTACATAAATATAAAGCTTCACAAAGCTTTCCATCACTTGCTTTTCACTGCCATTCATCCTTTCTACTGATCTCTTGCACAGACTTTCTATCAACCTCCAGATCTTACAGCTATATTCTCCTGTGACTTAACACAGGTAGCTGTCATTGAGAAGTACTGATTTACATCCATAAGGATCTTCTGCTTCTGCCTTAATCTTCTATCTGATCCATTAGCAGTTAACTGAGGACTAGACAATGTGCCTCTGAGGGACTGCTCAAGTTCAACAGTGCTTAAACCAACTTAGGCTTCAAAGAAGGAAAAAGTGCAGTTTAGGAGCTCCAAGTGGAGTTAGCAATTTATCTTGAACACAATCAACCAGTATCAAACCCCATCCTGCTGCATATGGCTTTGCTGTGTCATGAGAACCAGTCCTTCCAGTCCCTACAGCAACAAGTGGTACCACCAAGCCTCTCGTGGTAAGACGATGAGACTGGTGTCTCAGCACTGAACATCTTGTTTTCTCACCCAAAGGGTTGCAATTCTCTCTCTTACTTCACATTCCACACATCTTCACATGTGTAAAGGGAAAGCAGCTGTGCCATATTTTTAGCTTAACTAGTTGAAAGGAAAAGCAAAGGAAGCTAAAATCAGAAGTGTTATTTTGTACTATTGAGCATATTAATGATGCCTTTCCAATCTCATCAACATTCCCATCAAAACTAACATGTTAATTTATACCCTTCATATAGCACTAATTATGTGTACAGCAGCATGATACCCTGCATGAGGAGCCATCACACTACAAGAGCTGGAAACATAATGTTCTGATTCTGACCTCATGATGGTATAAGTAATGAATTACTCCAAAGAATGCTGATTATAATAGGACTAAAATGTGGTCCTTAGAGATGCTTTGAAGATCATGTAATTATGAACGATTCTGAATAATTTTATTTAGAGGTGGTGCCAGTTATGCAAAGCTCATGTGAAAAGGCCCAGGAGTAAGGCAATTCTGACTATATAACCCTTCAGTATTGCAAAGAATGGATGTTTCTTTCACATTTCTTTTTCTTTTCTTTCCAAAGAATGGATGATGAAAGAAAGAGCCATAGAAGAAACACTACTATGTACAACACTGTTTTCACCACCATGTTCTCCTTCAGCTATACCTGTAACTGAAGTTCTTCTTATCTAATCAAATTCACAGATATGTCAACAAAAGCATGAAGTAAATTACACACATAAATTCTAATTACTAATGACAAAAAAGAAAAGGGTCAAAATATTGATTTAACAATATTTCATACTAAGGAACAGCTTAAATTCCATGCAATGTCTTGTGTAGCTCTATTAGCTAGAAGTTTCAGCAATGTTTAACTGAGAAGAAAACCAAGTTGCACTCCATAGATGTACATGATCTCCTTCAGCTCTAAGGGAGGCCACCCAGTGGCCAGGTACAGCAGAAGAAAGATTCTCTGGGTACATACAGGTCTTTATAAAGAGATTTCTGAACAGAAAGGAGTGAGAAAAGGCTTTCTGTGCTTTACTGGTTTAGCTTTGACTTTCTCTTTCACACTACCAGCCTGGAATTTTGCAGCTGCTGTTAGAAGCAGCTCTCAAAGAGCGCTGGGGATGTCCAGAGTCCAAGCAGCACACACACTGCTGATGCCACTCTGACAATAAATGGGGTTTCAAGTAGCATTTGCATCATCTGGAGCTGCTCTTCTCCCTGCACACAATCAGCCTTTTCTCTCTCACAATGCAGCACCTCCACAGAAAGATTTACCTCTGTGGAGCTTTCTGAGGAGTTTTAACATACATACATATTTTGACAAGTTTAAGCCCAGCCAGCTTGAAAATTCAGCTGAAGTGCTTTTAAGAAGTACTGCAGGTACATTATAGATCATGTGGGGTTAGCTGAGTCAAAGATTTAAATAATAGCACACTTAAGAAATTCTGCAAGATGGGTGCAGATTCAAAATATCTATTAGGCTCACCTATAATCTCACATGTGTAAATAATATGAAAAGCCACTGAGGTATGTTCACTAATTCTAGTGTAAAACAATATCAGCACAAAGATTGCTGAAGAATTCTCAACCACAAAGTTACACTACTACAAAGATCTTTAAAGTCCATTGTAATTTACTGTATGAACCAATAGGTAGAAGAGCTAGGACAAAAATGCAGTGAGAGAAAGTCTATGAGAGATAACACTTTTCATGTGCTCGTTCATCTCTAACTTTGTACCAATCTCTGACCTGCTGAAGCAGAGTTCTGTTTACACACTGAAATACAGGGCATTGGTTTTTCACACACAAGAAAAATTTCAAGCAATTTGTACACTTCTGGCAATCTCAGTTTTAGTCCCCAGGGGCTAGGGTTTGCAAGTACATTTTTTACTGATTATATAGTCTTTGTTACTTTTATATGTCTCCTTTTTAATAACCTTGAACACAGTGACCCCAGGTGGCAGATACAATGATGGCTGCTTTCAGAAGCTAAGCCAGACCTTTGTATTTCATCATGAGGCTGAGAAGTCTCTGTGTCCTAACTCATAAATCCCAGCACCAGTTCAGGACAGCTCGGTCCCTGCTCTGGGACTGGGGAGGGTTTATTCCAAGCAGGTCAATGAAAGTCCTTATGGGACAGAGCAATAAGTCCTGCTAAGGTTTTTACCTCAGAACCACTGTTCCTCATTTATGCATGGAGGTTTCTCTAACAACACAGCCTTCAGCTTTATGCTTGAACACTGGAAGGAGTCCAGCGGCACAAACCTCTATATCTGGGTTAATTCAGACTGCTGAGAAGCCAGGTGAGGTACCTGGCACAGATCCTCACACTGCCATAACCAGGGAGTTACTTTGTGGTTCTGTAGTCCCAGCTTGCCCTGTAGACAGCACAAAGTTGCTTACTGAAATAAGACACAGATCTAGATCCAACAAAAAATGTTAAGTATTCTCCAACACCTTGATTTTAATAGGACTTAGGCATCTTAATGCCTTTCTCCAAGCCTCAGCTGCCCCACTTTGCCATTCTAACTGCCTGCAACAGCTTACCGATATTTCTCATTATGATATCTGGAGAAAATTTCAGCTGCAAGAAGTTTGCATTTTGTGACCCATAGTGGAAAACAGCACAAATAAAAGCATTACCAATGCAAATTATAAAATTAACAGTAGGCAGACAACTCACAATAGCTCTTCCATCTTTAAAAACTTGCTTTATTTCACAGGTAGAAGGGATCAGTGAGTCATCTCCATTCTGGTGCGAGCTGCACAGCAGCCAGAACATCTTTGCTCAGAGGCTGCACTCCAGAAGAGACAAGCCTGCTTTAGAATTGATGTAAACAAATTAATTTAAGTACAGAGAGAGACTTTTCAAGCTGCTCACCAAAAAGAAAAAAAAAAAAAAAGTTGCCCAACACTATTTATTACACGGTACTTTAATTTGGCTCAATTAGCCACCACATTCATGTACAACATTAATTAACTTCACGTGTGGGATTCGTAGTCTTGAGCCAAACCAGCTCAGAGAGGAAGGAAGCACAGGGTATGCCAGTGCCTCGCCAGTGAGATTGCTCCCCAGTGGCAGTTAAACTGTCGTGCCACTGCCAGAGGGTGTCACTACGGCACCAGAACAAAGCAACAAAACAAATAAAAGAGATAAACAAGAAATGTGGAGAAGTTTAGCAGAAATAAGCTCTGTGTAACCTTCACATGAATTGCTCATCATTTCACCCATGGGCTTTGATAAAGAACATGGTTATGGAGTCTAAGAACAACAGAACTCTGTGTTTTCTTTTCCTCCCTGTATCTCTTTTGCTCTAATCTGATACCCAATACTAAGTATTGTAAGGAAGAAAGGAATTGCCTAGTAGAGATATTTGCAGTATCTCCATTATTCTCACACAATTTAACCTTGTCTTCCATGAAAGTATCCTTTGAAATGAAGAAATGAAGCTGTTCTAAATGCCCATCGTTCACAATCAGAATAGCTGTGTTTGTCAGGCAATTGTTTTAATAGGAAGTTGCTGCAAAAGAAATCTAAATTTTCTGACATAATGCCATGTAGTCCAGGTAATGAAGAGGAGCCTACACTGAGTGTATTAAAGTGAAGATCAGACCTCAAGTACAGAATTTAGCTAAAATCCTAAACCAGAAGAGGAAGGAAGTCCCGCAGCCAAAGAGCACGGTAAATGACAACACTCAGAGGCCAGTGGAAAGAACCCTGCAACATAAGAAAGATCCCAAGGTGCAAAAAAGTAGTAGGTTTATTGTCCTTACTGTCTCAATGTAGTTTACTTAGGACCAAAAAATGCCAAAAGTCAGCTAACCGTGAATCAATATTAATATGGTGTATGATGATGGCCAAGAAAACGTGATAGATGTTGGAATCTATGAAGAAGTCAATTAGGATGTAGATGTAAGAGACTGGACATCAAAAGGGCATGTGTTGCTAGCTCCTCCTCTGAACATGAGCGTCAGTGTCAGTGGGGGTTTGCTGTGAAAAGGAGAGCATTAAGTCCCAGATGCCACAACACATTGCCTAAGCAATTGAGCAGCTTTATTTCAGCTATATTTTAGTACCTGGGTAAACCAACTAATGTTGCTGAGGACAGTTTTGATTAGGAAGGGTTGATTCCACAAAGTGCTGCAAAGCTCCTTTTAACCTGTCAAGGAATCAAACTTTGTGCTCTAATAATAGAATAATAATTTTATATTCTTGGAAATAAGTTCTAGACAAAGCACAAGATTTAATGAACAAGAGAGGAAACATGACACACGTCATACCATTAAAGAACAGCAAGTAAACTTGGAAGAAACTCAACTTATCATTATTTTAAATCAAGTTTCTAAAAGCAAAGGAAAATCTGCATGGGTGTTGTAGCCACATTGCAGAAAGCAGCTGCATGAGGAACATGGGTCAACTGCAGTGATGAAATGGTTGGGACTAGAAATCATGGCACCACTACAATGTTTTAACATAGCAAATCCACTTTATCGTGGTGAAGGTTCAGCTGACTCCTCTGGGAATGATTAGGATGTCAAAAGGCCACGGTCTGCTTCTGGATATTAGGAAATAATTCCCATTCACCTCCTAAGATAGTGATGTGCCTCTCTTAGGAAAAAGAAGACTGAGCACTTCAAAGTCTCCTTACAAATCCTTTAAATAAAGAATTCTAAAAGTAAAAATTAAATTCAGTAAATATGTTGAGTTTTTTTCTCCCTGACTTTTCATGACAAATAGATCTCACAGACTACAAGATATATGGAAAATACAAAGACGTGGAAACCTGAGCTGGAATCTGGCTTAATGACAGCAAAATGGAGAGAGGGGTGTCAGGAGGTCTGGCCTTAATGTGGGCCCTGTATTAACTGTAAACATGAAACAGTCTATTAGGACAGTAACGTGCTTTCTTATTAATGAGAATTAAAGCTCTAGATTGTACAGTTTATTCTGCTTACCTCAATTATCACATCTGGAAAATCATTCTGTTTATCTCAGCCTTTACTCTAGACATTCATTCACATTAGCAAAGAACTTTCAAATCCTCTGGGGTCATGATATAAATCTACTTTTTCATGTGGTCATATCCACAAAAAGAAGAACAAACTGGATTCTGCAAACAGTGCTGATAACTGCCAATCTTTCAGTTACTCAGATGGCACAGGACCAGGACCTAGGAGTACAGGGCACAAGAAAGGAGGTTATATGTGATCAGTAAAAGAGTTTTTATAAGAAGCAATCACTATGCTCTGCTTGGAAATACTGAAGTAAATCACTTAGGAGGAAGCTTGAGCCAGCATGGCTTTTTGGGCAAGAAAACACTGCATTCAGTACTGAGACAGCAGTCTCATTGTCTGATCAGGAGCACTCTGCGTGAAGCAAAGCAGAGGGCTCAGGGTACCACTTTCTGGGTGCTTCACCTCCTCGATGAGCTGGAAGATCAGCCACGCTGTGCAGCATCGAGAGTTAACTGCTGAACACATGCTAAGGCAACTACAGCTTTCCCGATACCATCTGACACAGGCTACAAAATCTCAGAGGCTCCCAAATAATCCCGCCCTTTGTGATTGAACTAGAACAATAGTTTAGCAAGAGACCCAATATGTGCCTATTTCAGGCATCCAAAAATCAGTCAGGCTCCAAGTTGTAACAGCTTGGCTTTCAGGCGTACCAAAGTCATACAAGCGTTTTCTTCACAAGAGATGGTTGCTGCCTCTTCATTAAGTGAAATAAATTTTCATGTCATCACATTTTGCCATCTTTGAAAAAAAAAAAACAACCCACAATATTCTGGAGCACTTCAGAAAGTGCTGCAAGAACTAGCAAGAGCAGAGAGCCAAGCTTGATCTGAAGGCTTCACGCAATGGAAAATCTGCCACATCCCGAGCTAATTTAAACTATGGATTGGTTCCCTGATTACTCTGAAAGAAAAACCTAAACTTTTCCAGTCTGAACGTGCCCAACTTCAGCCACCAGCTTTTCGATCTCACACGCCTCTGCCTGTTAAAGAGACCATTGCTATCAACTACCTTTCTCTTCTAGACCTGAACGATTCACCTTCATTCTGCTTCATTAAACTAAACACACTCTACACATAAAAAACTGGAAGATGCTGAGTGCCTTAAAATAGCATCTGATGCTGTTTTCTGGATACACACTATTATATTTTCTATTTCATGCACCACACAGCAGTATGCTATGCTATTCTAATGCAAATTTCATGTCAACAAGCATGTCTCCCTATTGCTTATAAACCAGACGTTGAATGAATATAAAAAACAAAACCCCCACAAAGAAAGTGATAGTTTTGTGTGGTTCTGTTTTCATTTCTGAAAGCAAAAGGCAAATTCAAAACCTAATTTATTTTTCTGGCTTTTTTAAAAAGAGAAAAACATAGAAAAGGAATCTGATGGTGCCAAAGGGTTAAAGTATCCCCTTTCGGGCAGTCTGACTATCTGAATTTAGCAGCTGACAGTGCATGGTGTGTCAGTCTCTTACAGCTGTTCCAGTTGATTCAAAGACCATCTTTGTTTCTTGAAATCTTAGCAACTGTTACTTTTTTCCAAGGACAATGACAGACCAGCTGTTACCTCACAAGATGTGATGTACTTCAGGTCAAAGTCTTTAGTAAGGAACTTGTAAACCAAGAACTAAGTCATTGTTTGGGTTTCTCAGATTTTTTTTTCATGCAAACTGATTTAGCAGCCTAACAGTCAGATAACTTAGACTCAGTATTTCCACTAAGTGCACTGGAATGACAGAGAAATTTCATCTGTTTGTTGAGCTGAGTCCTCTCTTTCTATAAGGAAAAAAAAAACCACCACTAAACCTCATAGTATTATAGATTATTTTTTGTTTGAGTTGTTTTCTTTCTGTTTTTCCAAACACAGTGTTACTAGATGTCATCTCCTAATGGAAATGCACAGGTCTAGCCATTCACAACATAATACAGGGATTTTCAAGAGAACCTTATACAAACTAAATGTTCACTTCCCACTATATATCAATCACCATGAGTATCTAGTTCCTTTAAGCTCTTTGAACATCCCCTTCTAAATGCATAACTAAGCCACTTAATCATAGAGCTGATCCCCCAGTACCAGTACCGGTGAGACTGCACTTGAAGACACGTAGGCTTTTCAAAGCCATGCAAGGTTGCAGAATCAGTCACCTAATGAAGACTTATTGGAGTAGGAGTAACTGTTGACAGGTTACCTACAACCATTCTGTGAATAAAAAAAAAAAAAAGGAAGCATCATTTTAAAGAGCTTTAGCTGAAATAAACCCTTGTTCCTCCATGCACAAAGACAAATTACTGCTCCCAACAAGCTTCCAGCTGCTCTGATGCAGGAGACAAAGACTTGCTGAGCAGAGTGGATGTTCTTTTATTCAACCTTTGTGTTAATTCTGGAAAGCCTTAGCATTGAGTAAGGCATTTTCAGAACCACTGCCAGCTAATTGTTGTGTAAAGAAGCACACAAAGGCACGGTCATATATACTGCAGTGGTAGAAAGATTTTACAAGGCCTGTTAAATTCAGTGCGAGTCTTAATTTTTCTATTTTATATAGAGAGAGATAAGTTTAGATGTGAAAATTTTCATGAGCATGCATGAATATTGTCTCAGGCTTTTTTTTTTCCTAGATCTAAAAAGGCTTTATGTAAATTACTGCTCCACTTTAACACTGTCTTTCAGAATGGGTGACAAAGTGCCCCTGTGTAAAGCACTACTTTATGCAGAATTAAAAATAACTACCATTAGGAATGGCGCCGCTAGTGTTTGTGATGAAGAATATAAACTGCCTAACAAAACACTGAGGGTGAATCACAACCTCTAAAAAGCTATGAACTGACAGTATTTGTTTCTCAAGATAAAAATATCCATAAATACCAAATGTGTTTGCTTTTAGTTATGTTTAAGAGAATAACCTATCTACCAGGCCAAAAACTGACATGACAAGAAGTACAGCCCTAGTACAAAGTCTGTAAGCTGTCAGGCTGTTGTGAAGAGATTGATACTAAAGCAGATACAATCTCCTGCTGACTGCTGAGAGCAGAACTTTGCATAACTAATTTAAAGACTGCCTGCCTGCAAGCAACACAATGGTAATTAAAGACAATAATTCTTGGATAAATGAGATGGATGTACTGGAAAATAAAGTCAGTGTTAAATTCATGGCTAATCCTTGAATGGAGAATTGGATCATTTATTTTCCAAGTGGCTGGACAATTCTACCTGGTTTCATTTCCATCTCTGCTGCCAGATGACTGTTGTCTCCAAAATCCATAACTTTTTCTAGTTTAAGTAGTATTCCTCATTGGCAAGCAGATGAGTCCAATTCAGATTTAAACACATGAATAGTTCCTTTGACATCCATAGCAAGTCCAGGGAACTGCTCACATGCTCTTTAAAGCACCATGCTGAATCACGGCCATAAACAAGGCATAAAAGGCATAAAGAGAAGCTGGACTGTCAGGCACTTTACCTGGAAAATACCTTCCTGTTATCCAAAGAGGGAAAGTGTTGATTAGCATGCCTTGGTTGATTTGAGAGATGAGTTTCCCCTTCTTGATTCCTTACAAGTAGAATTCAAAGGACAGGCTAATCATCTAATAAGACTGATGATCAGAAAAAAACATCTCCCACACAGGAAGGTTTTGCACCAGTCTCTTCCATACCAAATCTGTTACACGTACATATAACTTGCATACAGACATCTCCTCTGCTGCCAGGTTACCACAGTCTGCTGACCATCTCCTGGAGTTCCAGCACAGGTGGGACATTCACACCTCTGCAAACCTTCACGGGATGCAGCCCCCCTTGCTGTCCACCCTGCACACAGTGCATTGGGATGATGTTGTCATCCTCCTCTCTCTGTTTCTACTCCCAAAATGGGGGGAGAGGGGAAGAAACTTGTCCAGCTTTTTGGTCACAAAAAATCCTAATACAACCCCAGGAAGCCATGTTATTCACTCAGCAAAGCCCTCTGCCCCCCACCCTGCCATGCCCCACTGTGCAATTTCTCTCTCATCTCTTACTGTTTCTTTTCATCTCTCATCTTCTATGTGGCTTAGCTCTACATTTTAAGCATTCATAGCAAAGAACAATTGCTCATTACAGAGGTATTCACATCATCTATTTCCATCCTCTGACTTTCTCCAGTGATTAGTAAGGGAAATCATGGTACAGTTTTGCCATCACTTAATTTGTGATTTTAGGCATCTAAAAATGCCTGCTGCTGTCTAAAGGGGAGGTCCTGCCCTGCCCTCTTCTCCCAGCTGCATGTTTCCACCACCTCCCTTCAGATGGCCAAAGTATTTCTGCAGCCAGGTAGAGAGTGTGAGGAATGACCTGATCTGACTGAAAACTACCCCTCCAGGGGAGGACCACTTTCCAGAGAGCTGGTCTGGCTAACTGTGGCCATGAGAGCGATAGGAACAGGCAGCCAAGGTTTGGCACTCACCATGTAGCTTCCTCCTTTGGTACCAGCTCAGAATTTGGCTTAAATCAACAGTGAAACCATACCATGGAGCTCCTAACTGTTTTGAGCACAGCTAACTTAGATGCCTACACCAGGCAGAGAAAGTATCTCCCCTTAAGGTCCATGTGGTTTTAGCACAACGTGGAGATGCAGAAATACTAATGCAGCATCATGGGTTTTGTTTTTTTTTTTACTGTTCTGCATGCTGTAGGCATATATGAAACACAGGCAGAAGCTAGACCTGTGTTTGTTTTTTAACAAAAGAGTTAAGTTACAAATGCAAGGAAAATACAGGATGTGTAATGAATATGTCATAGCTGTGGCATCCTGTTTCTAAAATATCTTGCTCCTGAATGGTGCCGTCTTAGGTTTCTTCCACACATATGATGCTTTCCAGCTGGCCAGCAGCCAGTGCTTTAATAAAACATGGTATTATGCAGAAGTGAATAAAGCTTACAGCAATAATAGTGTCCTTGAAATTCACTAATCACCATCAGTTTCAAGAATATCTTAATATGAGATCAACAGGACAACTAAAATTCACCTGTTAGCTCTGGAGAACTACATTTCTCATGTTAGATTATGCCTGTACTAAGAAAAGTAGCAAAGTCATTATTGACCTGCATAAACACTATGTTTTCTGAATTTGAAGGCAATACCTAGCTGTAAAGGAGCTGCAAGCATTTCAAAAAACAAGATTAGGATGTAAAATGATTACAAATTGAAAAAATGGTCTGAGAAAATAGAAATATTTTCAAAAAGACATAAGCATATTTGAGTAGGAATAACCAATGGCATAAATACATGGTGAA
The DNA here is from genome assembly GCF_000691845.1 of Merops nubicus. Taxonomy (NCBI): domain Eukaryota; kingdom Metazoa; phylum Chordata; class Aves; order Coraciiformes; family Meropidae; genus Merops; species Merops nubicus. Next base: position 65,673 of record NW_008615488.1, read on the forward strand.
GATTCACTGCCAAGGTAACCAAATTGAAGAAACAGTCTGAGAAAATAGAAATATTTTCAACAAAGACATAACAGCTAAGCATATTTGAGTAGGAATAACCAATGGCATAAATACATGGTGAAGATTCACTGCCAAGGTAACATTTCTGCAGGAAACTATCCAAAGATTCCAATGATCCCATGTTAAGTAGGACCAACTGGAGAAAGTTGAGGAGAACAACAAAAATGGTCAGTGGTCTGAGGAACCTTCTCTGAAGTAGGACCAACTGGAGGAAGTTGAGGAGAACAAAATTGGTCAGTGGTCTGAGGAACCTTCTCTGCAAAGAAAGACTCAGAGAATTAGACTCATCTAGCTGAGAAAACAGAAGATATGAGAAATAACAATAATCATCCAAATGGATTTAAAAAAGAGAAAAGAAAAATGTATAGAGAAAGAAGACACCAGTTTCCTACTACTGAGGAGCCAAGAATTACAAAAACAGAACTAAAAGGCGTCTCCTCTTTTGGGAAGATTCTGAGAAAAGGGTAAGAGTTTTTCTGTGAAGAAAATTCTTGGTTGCCTTGCATGCCCAGTACAAGTGCAAATTTTTACCTTTATATCTTGGCCCTGGCAAGCACAGAAAATAAAAAATCTATATGTAAAAATATTTATTCTCCTACCTTTGCCATGCAGACAACACACAAGAGTAAATGCAACACTGTGTGTTGCTGTAATAAATACAGCAGTTTTGTCTACTGTTTAGTTCATTTGTTGTTGCTTTTTCAGTGCCTTTGTAAGAGCTCAATACTTTAGTAAAAGCATTAAATACAATTTCCTGACTCTTTGTTTCCAAAGCAGTTTCACACCAGTATACCATTCAAACAAACCCATGTATTATTAATGCAAGTAATAAAACACCCAAAAGCATTCTGAAAGCTTTTGCAGGCACTGCAGCTGCCTGATCATCAGTAATAAAGAATAAATGCTTGTAAAAAATATTATATTAGTTAAAATGCCATAAGTAGAGTCTGGAAGTGCATGTTAAATATTTGTCTACTCTCTTTACTCCTTGATGAACAAGTTTTACATAGCTTCTACATTTAAATTTTACATACAGATATGGTGAATGTTTAACCATTCCAATCCTTTATGTGGTCAGGAGGCCACTGAGCTTCTGGACAGGGACTGACAGACGTGGCTCATGACTCAGAGCAGAGCAGGCAGGCACTGGTGACATCCCAGAACCAGGACTGACACTCCTGCAGCTCTCAGCCCTGCTCTCTCACCCACTGGTTATGCTTCAGTTCTATCTCCTCCTTGACAATCACCAGCTTTGGGTCCAACTTCCATTCCCACAGCAGATCACCTCTGAACCTTCTCACTGCCCCCCTTTCAGTGGCTGCCCGTGTCCAGTAGAGACAGAACATCCTGTCAGTGAAATGATGGAAAAAATCTTTTATTTTTATCTGCAAAAGAAAAATTAACAATCTCACCCTTTTCCCTGCTTTACTATTCAACCTCATGCAAAGCCAAGTGGGTGGAGTTGTATTTGAGCATTACGTGCTGAGCCAATAAAAATTCTCAGTAGCTACACTGCCAGGTTAGAAGATTAGGACAATCAGACTAGCCCCTTGTCCCCAGTTTTGACTGTATACACCATTTCACAGCTAGGAAGCCTTAGAGGATGTTAATCTGCTGGATATGCAAGAGTGGGAGAGGAAATAAAATGCTGCCAAGTTATGGGTGTAATTCTGTCTTTGCATAGCTAGAATCACTCAGTGCCTGCTGACTGAAGACAGCAAAGCAGCAGAGAGGGCACCAGTACAACAGAGCCTGCCTTGCTGGCTTCTCCCACATGCACAACTCCCACGTGTCACACACCAAAAGAAGCAGGAAAGCTTGTGCAAACTCTTAATGGCCTTCAGAATGGATCTGAACCATGAGGGATAAGAAAGGAACTTCTTCCCTTTATTAGAGTACAGCACAGGCCACCCATGACAATGCTTAAATGTTATTAAGTGTAACTCCTCACTGGCTTTCTAGAGGGATGATAAAAAGACAGAAGTGGTTTCTGAAATATACACTTCTGCAAAGTCTGTGTTTTCATCTTTGAGTTATTTTTATTAGGTACAGATGCCATAATCAAGGATTTTATTTAATTTTTTCTTTTGCTGGGACTTCCTCTTGGATCACAGGTGCAATGAAGAGCAGAGAAACAAGATGGCTTCTGCCCTCAAGTGATGTTAAAGACAAACTATTGCAACAGACATCAGCTATGAAAAATAAATTTATGTTTAGAATGCAAAAATTCCTCACAGTTAATGTTGTCATTTCACTTTTCCCCAGTGTTATGAAAGATGGTGAATGCCTCTTACCTGGCTGCAGCTCCAGCTCCACCAACATTTTATCTCAAGGCTATTCATCCTTGAACAGACTGCAGAGTAATTCCTAGTTCTTCTAGGTGCAAAGCCTGCACAGCACTGTCTTCTGTATCAGAAGTTGTTCTGTGCTGCAAGGAGCTCCTTCAGAGCTGTCACAGGAGAAGCTGTTTTACAGGAGTGTGCACAGAAGTGTAAGGCTTTGGTGAGCACCAAGCCAGGATCAGAGCTGCTGATCTTGCAGTGATCATAACTGGCAGGTCTTTAGAGTGCTCTCACACTGGGAAAACTCTTCTCTTCGTGGCCATCTCCACAGCTTCTGCATGATGTTTGCACAGCAGTAGGAACTATGCTTTTCCAGAAGATCTTACTGCACTCATATCTGAGCTGAACTAACACGCTCCACCGCTCACCTACTCAAACCCTCTGAGCAGTCTCCTCCAGGGGTTTTTGAGTGGAGTCAGGGGGGAATTGGAGTATGGAAGAAGCACAGAACAAAGGGCAAAACTGCCATGTGAATACAAGCCAGCCAAAATGTCATCATATGGGGTGGGGGAAAGGAGGAGAGAGAAGTTAGAGCACACGTGCCTCAGGACCCGCAGGGTGAGATAAGAGCACTATCAAAATCCAGATTAACCACCCAGGCATTAAATACATCCTAACTGCAGAGTAAATACATCAAAGCATGAAACAAAGTGAAAGGCCTTTGCCACAACATCCCAGCCAGGGAAGCAAAACCCATCAAAGCACAGATGACATAAAGCTACTCTGGGAAGACTGCAACTGAGTTTAGGATGATGAAAGGATAAGAAACAAGGATGAGCCCCAAGGCAGTCACACTGCTACACATCCACCTACTCTCTGCAATTCACTAAGCTGTTTAGTTCATAGTTAAGCCCATCACCCCTTTAGCATCCCTCTTTTCCACCCAGCTTACAAATATTTACCCTGCCCGTATTTCACAGAAGTGTCTCACCTAGTCTGCTATTTTTGTTAGATGTGCAGTATTTTAATAAACAATCAAAATCAAACCATACCTATTAAAATGCAGTAAGAAATTATTTTTGTGAAACCCTGATTTTGCTTTTCCTTTTCATAGCTAGTTTCTCACCAATTCAAAAAATTTTGGATACTGAGTATGTGATTCCATGTAAATCTGAGCTTTTGTTGTCAGATTTGAGTGTAACAGACCAGCTCTAGGCAAAGAAGGACACACATAAGATAGACATCAGGTGCACACATGTGGAAACACAATTAAAAAGCCACACGTTCCTGGGTTTGCAAACGAGAACAGCAGCCCCCTTACAGTTAAAAGCATATTTCTACTTTAGATAATGGGCAGTTATTAAAAGCCACTGGCTTTGAGGGAACCAGGACCCTGCTCCAGAGTTCAGTTGAGATCTTATTGAAGTCCATGGAAAATCCTCATGAGAAAAGAGTGGACTGCCATGTCATTGTGCAGAGCTGTGCTTTATATTAGCAACCCTGGAAATGAACCTTTTCACAAAAGTTGCTGATAACTAGCTCTACTGCTTTTACTACTCATGCAGTTACAGTTACCCTTTTATTGCACTTTGTAGTATAATCCTACACCAGAGACTGTGTGTGTCTGCATGAGACAGATGACCACCCTTTTTTAAGCACGGCACATGAAAAGATCTAAACTAAGACTTGAACAAAAGTATTTCAGACACCAGTGCAAAAAGATACTTGTTTACCTTAACTTCAGCATGACTTCTCATGCAATTAATCATTCGTATGGAATATTTGACACAGAGCTAATATGCTACACACTGACTTTATAAATAAGGGTTTATGTCAGACATAAGGATCTTCACAGCTGCCAAGCAACAAGTGCAACACAAGTCATGTGGACTGAACAGCTACAGAGCAGATTAAGATAAATATCTTTCCAGAGAAGAAGGAAAAATGTAAGTCATCCATTGTAAATGAGGAATTAAGCCCTGCTAGTCCACCCTTCCCCCACCTGAACACCTCCTACATCTTGGCAAACAGCCAACCACAAAATTAAATAAAGCAATGATACTGTCCTCAGTGTAGAAAGCACTGAGGGAAATAATCCCCAGCACCATCCCTGCACACAGAAAACGAAATGCCCTCACCTAACTTTTCATCATTCAAAGAGGGCAGAACCCAAATGCAGTCATGTACCACTCACTTTACTGAACCATGGGATCCGCATCAACCAGATGCAAACTGGAAGTGATGGCAATGGTATGATCCAACTTGCTGACTCCTCCACGCTTGACAAACAAAACCAGACAAGGGCGATAGCGCGATGTCAAGAGTGAGCTCAGTAAGACACAAAGAGAGGATGATTTAGTTGACCATTGCAGTTCTCTCTGCAAAAGCAGAACGCACGCGTCCTTCTGTGAGTTCCTTTTTATTCCCCAGTGTCAGCAGTAGCTTGCTGTGCTTGTCATGAGGCTTGAAAGAGGCACCTTGACACATCCCTGAGCAGAGGAGGTGGTGTATAGCTAGATAGCTGAATACGCTCCAGTGCACAACCCAGAAACCAAGACACTTCTAAATCTCTTGACAACAGCAGCAGTATGCACCTGGCCAAGCCATAGTTGGAGGACTGCAAAAGCAGATAGTCTACAACCCATCTGCAGCACACACCTGGGAATCTGTGCACATCTCTTCACTCCTAACAGGTACCTGTAACAGGACAGTCTGGCTGGTAGAGGCACACAGGACACAGGGAGCAGGTAGGAGAGACCATGACCATGATGTACAATCAACACAGTGCAAGAAAAAGCACTTTTCCTTCAGTTTTTCTCTCTCACCCTACTTTGATAACATATTACCAATATGTCCCTTTTCCAGCCCTAAAACCTATCCTTTCAGTGCCTGGCAAGTTAGCATGCTGATGGTGTAATTAGGATTTATAGCAGTTCTGTACAAGAATTTTCTGCTGTGGGTGAGAAAGCTAGAAGAAATGTGTAAAGTTAATCCTTTTCTAATTACTCCAGAAATCTGCATGTTAATGTGATATCATAATTAGGATTGCAATGGAATTAAACTGTGTAAACGCCTGCAAGAGGGAGCAAAATTTGCACACCAGAAATGTGCTTTGACTGAAAGTGCTTGAGTAGCCCCACCAAAGGACTGTATGTTCTGCCAGTACTGAAAACATCAGTGTAGACAGTCTTTGTCCTTTCAAACCACATAAGCACAGAGAAGTGGGGTTGGCTCACGACATCACTTAGCCTATCTGCTGCAAGGCAAGACTGACACTACTTATGTCATTCCTGGCAGACTGCAGACTAATCTGTTTTAATGACCTCAAGTGGTGGAGACTCCACAACCTACCCAAGCAGTCTTCTTGCATGCTCTCCTGTTCAGTTATCCCAGTAAAATGTATTTTCAAAACAGCTCAACATTAGTGATTAATGTTCAGACCATGATTCACAATAAGCTCCACATTCTACAAAGAACAATCAAAACTGCAAAACTGTCTTATAAAGTTCCCTTTATAGCTTTATAGCTCCTGACTACCTATAGTTCTCAGCATTTGGCTCAGTGACAGTCCATCCTTCTTTTACTAGAACATTTCTTCAACCTGACAGCATAATTCTGAACTCTAGCCTTGTCTCCTGATGTTTTAACAGCCCTGGCCACCTTCCTGTCATCTGAAAATTCAATACTCATACTCTATTCCACTGCTGAGGTCATTAATGACAATAATGATGAAAATCAGGCCAACTCTTCCTACATTTCAATATATCCTTCAGTTAGAATGATGGACCACTGATAATTGCTATTTGGTATGGCAATCCAATCAGTTTTGCAGACACCACGGTGGTTTCACTGAAGACACATTTCCCTTGACTGTTTATGAAGCTGTCATACACATCCATGTCAAAAAAGTTACTACAAGTCAAGCTGTTTGGCCTCCACTGTGTCTTTCCTAGCTACAAAACTTGCTACTCTGTTGTAGAAAAACATTTTCAAATTTTTAGAAGTCACAGTGGCTGAACTCTTTGGTCTCCTTCAGGTGCTTACAGATAATTTGTTTGTTCCAGTGTTTCAAAGAACAAAATAATTTACCTGTAATTCTCTTTTCCCTCTTTATAGACATTATGCTTTTTCTTTCCCACTCTTCCAGACCTTCACCTGTCTTCCCTGAGCTCTCAGAAGTACCTACAAATGCTTCTGAGATTGCTTTAGCCAGTTCTTTAAGTAATCTAGTATAAAGTTCATCAGGCACAACTGATTTGAGAATATTAAGTATGTCTGAATAAATTCTATCCAGTTCTTGCCCTTTTTTAGCTTGTGATTTTACCCTCTGTTGCAACACCATAAGGGTGTGTGAGGGTGCATCTAGTATGACTCCAATGGATCAGTGAGAGTAGTTCTGATCTCTGAGTTAGAATTTAATATAGTTTCTTGCCCTCAGGTCAAGCACTAGATTCCTCTAAATCATAAAGCACCTCATACCTTCGTTCATTGTCATCAAGGTGAGCAAAGAGCACGTTCTTGGAGATGGCCTTTGCCAGAGCAGTCATAGTTTTATAGTCCTTTGGAATAACCTGTGGATAAAAGAACAAAGGATAATTACATGCCCAATTATATTTCTTCATAGATCTTGAAATGTACAGAAAATTCTACTGTTCAAGATAATGGATGCAGTTTAATTTCAAATACTGAGACGGGTTTACGCTATAATATAAAGCCACTAAGAAAGCAATAAATTAAAGTTTTGACAACATGAGGGTAAGAATTTATGTTCTCAGTATGACAACTAGAAAAGAAATATTAGATCCGGGATGACTGGGGAGAAGAATATCCATAACATACAACAATTAGCAGGTACTGCAGCTGCATGGTCTTCTTCCAAATCTCTTGGACTGAAGAAAATATATCGCATATTCTTCTTCTCCCACAAACAACATCAGAAGCAACTTACTTTTAAAACTAGGGAATGAGCAATATTACTTTAGGTAAAAGGTAAAAATGTGTTGATTACACCATACTTCTCAGCACTGGTTGTGGTATAAAAACCCAGGCTCCTGAGAGGTCCACCTGGGCCATCGCTTCACGGCAAACAAGAAGGACTTGTATTTGAGTGAAGAGACAGGCAAGGTCCTGTTGCACATGAATCTGCTCAAAATAAATGTTGACATTCAGGAGTATGTTTTCATATTGGGTGAAGTTTTTTTACAAGACTTTTGCAAGTTAGGCTTTCCATTTTGGTAAGCATTTGGGTAAGATATTAGTAAAGATACTGTATCTCTGATGTTGCCAAGCATCTTCTGCCAGTCACAGACTTCGTGGTTACAAGAAATTTGTAATAAGGTTATGACTTATGAAAGATGTTCTTGGACTTTAGTGATGTGATTTCCTTCATAGTTTCATTATAATGGGACAGAATCAAGCCTAGAAAAAGTTCTAAATGTTAAATACGCCTTACTCGCATCAGAAAAACAACTGTTTGCTATTTTAATTACTGTACAAAAAATGTCTAATAATGGACATTTACCTTTCACATTTCTTATAACAGAAACAGTGTATCTCTTATTTAAGTTACTGTGTATGCTGATGCACAGGTAGTTTCCTTTTCTCATCCGGGGAAGGTAAGGTACTACCCAACCAATCTGAAGAAGAATGCATCAAGTGGGAAAACTGATGTAGAACCAGTTCTCACAAATAATTGATCTACTTTTATTTCAAGGGAAAACACTGCACTGTGAAGATATGAAGTTAAACTCCAGCATCAGGCATCACTTATATTGACTGCTGCAGTCATGAGACTACTCAAGTCTAAAGAAGTGTATAGGTATAAACTGCATATTTGTATCAGTGCAATGTAATCTAATTTAACTATTTAAATCCCTCAGTGTTAAATAAAATTAGTATTTGAGCAGTTTATTCTTGTTCTTTTATCCTTATCAAACAAACTTTGGACTGAATTGCAGTCCCAAACCCCTGCTCTATTAAACATACCCTAGATGTTCATCTTACTGCTGAGCCAAAAGGGTAGATAAAGAACTCATGAAGACAATCAATTCCCACCTTTCTGGCTGATTATGGAACAGCACAGACTAGCCTTTCTCAGTCTCTATCTGCAGCAGTGAAAGCCACAAGGCAGAGACCAAAGTGGGTGTGTTGGAGCACAGACACAGAAAACAGGAGAGATTTTTTAGGTGTCACAGTAACCAGGCATCCAACTAAAATCAAATGTCAGGAGTAATCACTTGGCCATTTCTCATATCATACTTCCAAGTAATCATTGAATGGTATCTTCAAGTCAATAGCCCTCTTTACAGCAAGATTCTTATCCTGTTAGTTGGTAACTACATGTCATGTCAGATGTGTTGACAAATGTTGCTTTCTCTAGTGTCAGAAATGAAGCAATGAAATAACCCTCTCCAGAGAACTTCTTTTGTGCTCCTCAGAATGGAGCCATGCTTGCTCAAATCACAAAGCTAAATCTCCTTTGATTTTCTCCCCAGTGACAGAGCTCATTGCATTGCCTTTAGCACTACTCACCCTATAGCTCACCCCTTCAAGGGATCCTTTAAATTGCCTTATGACCCAGATGTGCTTCTATCCAACTCCTGAATTCAAGCCAGTGGTTCTTCCTGGCTACTCTCTGAAAATCCATCTGTTTGCAATAGTCTAACACAACCCTTGCCTTGCTTCTTACACTTTTAAAGTCATTTCATAATTTGTCCTTTCAGTGTATCCCTTTACTTCTGTGTTCTAGAAATCTGTCACAAACACACATCCGTGAGATTCACCATGGGATTCATTTGCTGATGGCAGAAGACAAAGCACTGACATAAACCCTCCCAGTGCTAGTTCTATATTCCTTGCAGCATCTGTAGCCTGACAAGAAACCATCTCCTAAATTATTGTTGTTTAAACTCAGTCAGTTCCTAGGAAATTAAAATCACAACAGCTTTGGTCACAGAGCACACAGAATATGATCTGTATTGCTTCTTCTGGCTCTTTCCCACCCATGTTACTGTTGGGGCTTATTGAAATCACTGTTGAAAAAGTAAGAAAAAAAAGTTAACTTCAGGTTCCATTATAAATACAAAATAATTACTCAGGGGTGTGGGAAAGAATATCTCCTTTGATTTTCAGAAGAGTCAGATGGAGACCATATTAAGCAGAGAAAAATGTGATCTCTCCATGGAAGTTTTTAAGAGGGATATTGCAAACTGCACAGAAAGACAACTATTTGAAAGTGGCTTTAAAATATCACACAAGGCTTTTAGCAGTGCAGTTCATAGCTTAACCACAGCAATGTTAAAATTTCCTGTATTCTTCCAAGCATTATTTAACTGCCACAAGAATACTCTTCCATGCTTGTTTTCAGGATGAAAGGCTCTCTTAATTCATTATTTCTTGGGACAGAAATCCCCAGAGCAGCCAGTGAACTTGTATCATAAGTGGATGACAAAAGCACATCTGACTGCAAAGGCAAGAAGTATTCTGCCAAAAAAACAGTGACTGACAAAATGTATTCACATAAAGAAAAACCTCTTTGGGTTCAAGCTACTCTAGGCATGCACAAAAGCACATTAGTATCATCTGTCAACCTTATGAAATGCATTTTTAGCCTAGCTCCCTAAACAAACGTGACATACCCTATTTTAATGTCTATTTTTTAATAATCCTTGAAAGCTTTGGCTGGTTTAAAAAAAAATGTGCAGAGCTATTAAGAGATATCAAATATATAACATATCTAAGGCAGTTTAAAAAAGAGAAGATCCAATTAGTGCTCCTACTGAAGAAATTAATTCATTTGGGATCGTCATTTCTTCAAAGACAATGGTCACATAAAATCACCTAAGAATGGTCCACAGATTTCCAAAAGCCCATGGTCAGGTGGTACTCAACCAACACGGGAACCATGTGCCTGAGTGGTCTAGGGGACCTAAACGACCTTGGTTAGAAGACTCGAGCTTTCCAAAACTGTGAAGTTCTGACAAAGCTTGGAAGCTGCTGGAGCCTGTGAACATCAAGAAAAATGGCTGAGAATTGCATGTACTGTTAAAGAGGAAAACAGACTAGCAGCACATCTCTAAAAAGGGGAAGAACAAAGAATGGTGAAGCAACACTGATGGGGAAAGCCCTTAGTCAAGGAGGCGGCAGGAGAACCCGGTGTGAAGACGGTCAGAGCGTTCATAAGCTGGCAGGAGGACACCTTCCTACAGGCTGAGCCACGATTCCAAGTTGTGAGCCAAACATGAGTCACTGGGCTGTCCTGGAGCCCTGAGTGGGAGCCGTGGCAATGGACCCCTCACCTTCCTGACGTAGGAGACGGCGTCCTCCTCCGTGTACACCTCGGCACTGACCCCGCCCCGCCTCCGCCGCGCCTTCACCACCGGGTTGGGGGGAGGAGGGGAAATCTCATCGTCGTGAGAATCAGACTGGGAACTGGACTTCTGCCGAGCCAGGATCTGTTTGCATTCTTCCTGCAAGGCAAAAGGAGACAATGAAACATCTCTTATCCACGCTAGATACGCTGGATTCACTCTTCTTTTACAGCTCTCAGCAACCTCTTCCTTTCCCCATTTGGGTGACTGTCAATTTACACGAGTACTGCTGAAAGAAAATTAAAGACTTAGTATGAGCAGCACGAAGGTCTGACAGTAGCTACAGTGGGAGTACTGGTATCCACACTCCAATACTCAACCTGTTCAACTCTTTCTTACACGTAATGGAAATCAGTGCTTTATAAACTGCAGATGTATCTTTGCAGCTTCTCCTGGCTGAGAAAGCAAAAGAACAAGGCTCTTCTGCTTACTCCCCAACATCACAGATGTTATTTTCCCAGCTGACTTGTACATATCTTTGCCTTTTGTACAGAGAATATATCAGAATTCACATGTCAATATATTACACAGGTTTCTTCATCTTGCTCTGCTTTGCAAGCTTACCATCACCAGGAAGAACAAAGATGCTCCCTGCTCCAGAATTTCTGCCATATAACAGATTTACAATCAATGGAACTACTTCCAAGCAAATAAGTTCCAAAGTACACTCCAGGGGACTATGAAAAATGATGGCTGGCTGAGCATCGGCTGGACAATAGGGAGGTTATTCTCCAAATTTCACACTCGTGAAACAGAAGATAAAATACAAAGGGGAATCCCTGAAGAGATAGTAACAGGAGCAGGAAACAGTACAGAAAGCCTTCAAGAAAGGTTGTTAGAGTTGCAAGACATTGTCAATTCATATACTGAACTATTTGACTTACAAAGAATTGAGACAAACAAGGTTAACCATAATCCTATTTTCCCAGAGCCCCCTCTCCTGTTCTTCATCTTCCTGGGATTCAAGGGAAAGTGCACAGGAGTAAAACTCCCTTTGCATCATCCATGTCTACCAGCCAAGGGAATGGGGGCCTGTCTGCTCACTCCCACACCACCTCCTCACCCCCTGGGAGCACCTCAGCCTGGCATCCTTCAGTGCCTCCTTAGCAATGCAGCAATGCTGAGGTCTCTGTACGCCCCATAAAACCAACATTCCTCTGACAGGGACACCAGGACCTGGCCTCTGTCTGCCCCAGTGGATTTCCACCAAGACTTCCCAGCAGGAGCTGACACGTGGAGTTGGTGGAGGAGGGAGGATCTGGGAGCACCCACAGCAGACATGTGGTGAGTTACCAACACAGCCAGTTGGTCTCACTGACAGAGGAAATGAGTTATAGTTAACTCATCAGGTATGACACCAGAAAAGAGTGGTACAGAAAACTGGCTCAAGTTCACAATTTTTAAGCTTGCAAGAAAAACAGATGATTAATATATGTTTTGCCATTGGTGTTTACAAATGTCTGACAAATCCAGTCATGCCACTTGTCTTTTCTGGTCTTACTCCAGTTTCTTTCCTCACTGTCACTGACACTGCCCCTCTCGTTAACCTAAGAAGCCTTTGAGACCAATATTTGATGCCTTACTGCTGCTTGAAATAAATAACTAAACAGTATTTCCCATGCTGCATAATTCAAAGTAACAAGTCACACATTCTTGCTTGGATAAAGGGACTACTGAAATATTAGAGACAAGCACAGAGGTAATATGTAGATGGCTGGCTAAAAATCTGACTTTTCAGTATCCTGACCTGCCTCAGAAACTGCCAAGTTCTTTCCAAGATTGGTATTTTTTGTAAATTTGGATTACAACACCACGAATCCTGGGCCATAACACAGTTGAGCTACATGCTGGAAAAAAAAAAAAAAAAACCACACCAAAAAACCCAAAAAAAAAAACCCACCTGATTTAAATATTTCCTGAAACTTTTCATTTCCAATTCAAACTTCAAATAGCAGCACTGGATATGCTAAAAATGTCTCAGATAGGGTTCTCTGTTGTGTAAGAACTGCAAGTCCTATTTAAACATCCTCATCAACTTTTTCCCTATTCCTCTCTGTCTCTGGCTGCCTTAACTACAATTATGCACCTGCAGAAACACAAATATTTTAAATACAAATACAGGTGCTATGGATTATCATTATATTTAATGTCTAGACACCAAATCCAAGGTAACACTGAAGAATTTCAAATAATACTACTGGCTATTTCAGCTCATGTATCTTTGAAAGTATTAATATTGTCTGTTTATATGAAACGAACACAATTAAATGTACCTTCTTCATAAGGTAATGAAGACCTTTCTGGACAGTAAGTAGCTGAAAGTATACTAAAAGGTAACTACAACAAGGCAGTCAGGTAACTAATGGTATGCAGCACTTACACAGCTCTTTTTATACACAGCATATTTACTCACAGAGAAGAGTAGCAGTTTGCCCCATTTGAATATCAAGTCCATGCTTCATTTTCAGTACACAGTGTATAAAAGGCACTGCCAAGGAATTAATAAATATCTCCTCTGCCCCAGCACAGATTTATACATAAAAGAAAGCTCAGTGAGATAAAATTAATATCACAAAGCATGCTCTTAAACCCAAATACCTTTTAAAGCAAAAAAGATATTAAAGGATTATAAAAGTGAGTTACCATATGATTCATTTTAAAAGGAAGTCTCTTGGCTACAAATCCCTTTTATACAAGCAGCAGAGAGTTGACTGGCTGGCTGTTCCATGTGCCACGACTTGCAGCCTAGGTAGGATTTCCATCACTGAACTAAAGAGTGCCTTTTGAAAATAAAAGCGTCCGCTCCGTCCTGGGTTAAGCTTGCAAAAAGCAGTCTTCCAAATATCCTGGGGTAAAACTGCACAAATACAGCAAATATTTTAAAGGAGGAATGGACTCTCCGAAAAATAGTTCTTCAAACACTGATCTTCAGACACGGCTTGACGTGAATGCTTGTGCAGAACTCACTTTTAAGTAAACACCTCACCATCTTTTGTTGTCATGACAACAAGCAATCTATCTCTCTCTCTCTATTTGGATGGCACAGATAATTCACAAGCATATTGCCCAATTATGTCCACCTTAAAATGAGAAAGCACATGGAAGACAACTGCAAAACAGCATAATTGCCTTTCAGCAAGCATCTCATTCTTCCCTTCACACCAGTAGCTGCACTGGAGCAGTGGAGATGCTCCTGACTTGTAGGACACGCGAGGTCTGATCCAGTTATCCACAGTCCAGTGCTATCTTGTGTGACCTTGCTCAGCTTTCAGCTGCCAGCTGAGGAGGACACAGGTCTCACACTGTCCTGTGTCACATCTACCAGCCCCAGAGGACATTGCACATACTTTAGGGAGTCTTAAATGGCAGTAGGAGACCACAGGTGACTCTTGACTGAACCTCTAGCATCACTCCCACGATCCAATACAATGATGTATTAACAAAAACCAACATTGCAACTTGAGAACACCACTCTATTTCATATATACATCATCTAATCCTACTCCAGACAATGTTGCAAGTGACCAAAAACCTTGCTAAAGTTGTAAACAGAAGTCTTCCCTGGGATTTCTGTGGGAGACGGATGGTGAAACTGGAATACCATTACTGACTTCAGTGATAATAAACTGGAAAGAAAATATGCCATATTGCCTCAAATTAAGAGAAAACAGAGACAATAAATACAACTGCAGTGACCCATTTATCTTTTGAACGTCCACCTTCAGTGAAGACGCTGGTGCTACAGGAGGCAGAGGAATTTAGCACGCTCTCCTCAGCATTTGGGGTCATTGCCTCTTCCCATTGCTTCCACAAGTTTTAAATGAGTTTAAACACTGCAAGTGAAGCAGCCACAATGCCAAGACAGTTTTAAAGTTGACACCTCCTTTCAGACTGCTGTTGAAGAGCACAAAAGTAAACATGCTTCCTGACCCAGAAGCTTTCTTCTCTATCAGCCAGAGGATTTACAAATGGAAATTCACTTCTAGCAGCTCCTCTCCCACTCTCTCCTTTCAGGCTTTGTGACCACCTGGAAACTCAGACGTTCCAGCTGAAGGAAGAACACACCTAAGCAGGCTCCAAATCACTGTGTAGCTTTACAACAATGTCCCAAGAAGACTTTTAAAAGCAAGTCAGTTGTTCAGTATCACTGCTAACTATTTCTGTTCTGCCTCTTACAATTAATTCATTGCATTCAAAAGCAACAACACAAAGTACACTTTAAATAAAACATTTCTTCTTTTTTTCTTCCTCCTCAAGCACATTCATAAAGTTTCCTGACTGACAGACTTGGGATCTGCTTTCTATTTATCCACAAGAAAATGTGCAGAACAGTTCATGTGCATGTAGCTAATCTCTCTTTGCACTGGAACTGACCCAGAGGAGATGCTCCCAATACAGGAAGGTTTCTAACGCTGCCCCGTCCCTCCTGGAGGCTGACACAATGACTTATAGCAACTAATAAAGGCCAAAGACAAAGCACTCTGCTTTGTTGGAAGCACAAGCCTGACTGATGCCATCACTGAAAGCAGGAGAAATTGGGAGGTCTTCATGTCCTTTCCAGTCTTGTCTTTGCCACGATGGACAACTCTAATACCTTTATGAGCATTCAGCCTTGTAATCAGAGACCTTTCACACAATACCAACTATTGTTCCACTGCCTTCCTGATGTAAAATCCCACTTTTTTTTTTCTACAGCATCACTAAGAAATGTCTTTAACATCCACCCCTCCTACTGAGGTATTTATCTACTCCATAGTTATCCACTGCTTCAATTACTACCACTGCGTCCTCAGTGGCCTCTCTGCATCTCAGTTCATTCCCAATTTCCAATCTAGGCAAAATTCTCCTGCCAAAAATCCTCCTACTCTTCTGCTGCTGCTAACTGCATTGCTTGCCTTCTTGAGTCCCTTTACTGGCGTCCTTTTACCTCCTGCAACAGATCAACACTTCTTGTCTTCCCCTCCAGTGTCTTGCAATGTCTCAATCCATCACCACCTCTTCCCTACTTTCTTACATACACCTCACAATAAAGAGAGGCTATGTTTCAAAACACAGACCATATTTTTGATTCTTAAAAGCTTATGTAAACAAAAAGAACTGTAACCAACACTCCTGCTTTTTAAAATCCAGACAAATAACAATGTAGGCACACACCTTGTATAAGAAGAAACGTGCCTGCAGAAAAGTTCTATTTCTACCAGACAAACATAATTTAAACTAAAATGCTAAATATCATGTCACATCTTTCGACACCAACCAGAACACCTAAGTCACTCTGAAGTTTTTGATCACTGGATATGGTAATGCTAAAGATGCTTATTTATTTTTCATTCCAGCCTTCTAACACAGCAGACCCTTAATCCAAGAGAAACGCCACCAGTCTCGGTGAGGCTTAGATGTAAGAGGCAGAAATGGACCAACAGAGCACAGGAAGAGAGAGATGCTAATCATAAATGCTGGTATGACATTTTGTTTCTTAAAATACTGTTGTGTAGGCCCACTTAATGTTCAGAAGCATACCAATGCCCTTAGATCAAATGTGCTGTTGACAGCAAGGCTGATCATTCAAAATCTTGTGTTCCCTCAGTCACTTCAGAATGACTCTAAATTTTTTCTGTATTTTCTGCTCCTCAATAAAATTCTGCTGAATATATCCTCTCTAAGAAATTGTCTGATACTAACACAAATATGAAAACGGGTGTGCTGGGCTGCCCATCTTAAATATCACTCCACCTTTTTTTCCTCTCTTTTATCCTACTTGCTTCCACATGCATTTCATTTTTGAAACCCAAAACAACTTCTGTGTGCTATGAGTGCCTTCCCTGATACAGGGGCATTAAGGCTGGACAGCAGCTAGAACTGCATGCTCAGGCAAGAATCCATGTGTCACCCTTAACCCATCAGTGAGATGCTCAGAGCTCAGTAAGTATTTTTTTCTTCACAATTTCTCAGTAAATCCAAGCTAAAATAATTATGGTTGTGGTTTGTTGTTTTTTTTAAATTTTATTTAAAGTTTCCCACAGCTCACTTTCTCAGCTCCCCAGCATCTTGCCCAGGGGTGATGGAGATGGTGTGCTTAGCTCCCCAGAGCTGCAGAACCTCAACAGCTTGATCTTCAAAGCTGTCAGGGTACAGCTCCAACACAGGCTGCCAAGCAGGCACAGACCTCAGCAGAGCACACCAGAACATGACAAATTCCCCTGCCAACATCATTTCAAAGCCTAAGGTCCTTTTCTTAATTGAAAGAAAGTGAAATCTCAAATAATTTTACATGTGCTGTGAAAACAGCAGTTCTTCACCTAGCCTTACTGGCGTCCAGTGTGACAGTCTCAACCCCCATACTACATGCCTCATTAAAATGAACTCATGAAGCTTTAAAAAGGTATTTAAAAATAAGGAGACAGCCTTTTCTGCATTTAAGAGGATATTAATGAGGAATTACTTGAAAACTAACTGAAAAACAAGAGCAAAGCCAAAATTCATCCTCATACTGGAAATCTGGTTTGATTTATTTCATTTTTCACACAGTCTTTCTCCCTGCCATCATTCTTTTTTGGCAGTTTAAAGTAATTACTGTGAGAAGACAGAAAAGGCTTATCTACCTCTGCTCCTCGAGTCACCTCCACCAACTGGAAGAGAATAAAAGGAAATAATTTTGAAGATAATTTAGTGCCTTCCAGAAAAGCTACTGCTTCGCCTCGGCCAAGCAATCAGTTGTAATGGCAAGGGCCAGGAGCTGTCAGAGCACCTTGCCCCATGCTCTGGCAACTGTAAGACACAGAGAATGAGGCAGAATTGCAGGAGTACAGCCTCAAAATGCTCACATCCCTGAATCTGGAGTTCTACCTTGTCCAAGGCGAGCAGCTATGTAGTCTGGCCAGCCTCTCTAAAGATTAGTAAAGGATTTGCTGAGCTGCAGACAAGCAGGGGGGGAGGTACTCAGCCAGTCCTGCAGCCACAGACTCCAGCACAGACAGGGTTTAAACCCAGGTCAACTCTTTTTCAAAAATCAATAGGTAGAATAAGGCTTGAAGGTTCCTAGATCTGTTTGGGAGCCTATAAAAGGCTGCAGTCAGGGGGTAAATATTTGTATGTTCCTATATGTAAAAGTCTGCCAGTGTGAAGAGTTTTCCCAGTGTCTGTTGTGACCTAGTGAAATCTGGCATCTGACAGTGCCTGAGCCAGCACCATTTTTAACTTTACACGTATTTGGCAATTTTATTCATGTGTTTAAAGCTAAGCATGAACCTGTTTCTTTAAAGCCACTTAGATGCATAAAGATTAATACAAATTAATGTAATGTGATGAATGTAAAACATGATAGCTTGAGATGTGGAACAAAGATGACATCCAGGCAGACTTCCCCTCTTGTCCCATCGCTGCACTCCAGTTTTGTTAGTTTTTTAACTCCAAAATGGGGAGAGCTGCTCACACTTGCAGGCACAGAGAGTAAACAGGGAGCTCAGTGATGCTCTGACGTGTTCTGCCCAAGCTCAAAAGAGCTCTGCTTCACTTACAGCCAATTTTATTTCTTAAGAAAATCCATTTTTTTCCCTCTTTCTGCTCTTATCCCCTTCAGTCTCCACCCTTCCCTAAACCCCCTGTGTTTAGGAAAGCTTGCCTGAGGAGTCTTAAAAATTCACCTAGTTTCTCCTTTACCTGTTCACCTCTTATAACACTACCTGCAGCTGCCTACAGCAGTCACGGAGCTCTGGCCAAAGCTGATTTTCATCCAGCTCTCTCCAGGACTGATATCAGAGGAGTGGCAGGAGCAGGGGCTGCCCAAGACTGCTCAGAGTCCCAGTCACACAGCAAGGGCACCCGGTGTCCTCCCCACTGAGCTGCTGTCAGCACCTCAGGTAGCTCAGGTATGTTCCCACTGGCTTTAGCAGCATTTCTGACCACCGAGCACATACCACCTGACTGCTTTACAAGCTTTGAAAGATACAGAAACACTTGTCATATTAGTCTTCATCAAATAATTTAATTAATACATTTTTGGATGTTTTTTTTCCTCTGCAAGATATTCCTTCCAGCCTGTAACCTCTCCCCAGCATACCTCAAAGGAATGAGTTATACTCAGCAGCATAACCACCTGTATCTATAAGAATCCCATTGTTTTGGTCAGGTTCTGGTGGAAATTACTGATTGTCTCTCCCCAGCATATCTCAAAGGAATGAGTTATACTCAGCATAACTACCTGTATTTATAAGAATCCCATTGTTTTTGTCAGGTTCTGGTGGAAATTACTGATTGAAAAGTTTCTTGTGACAAAATGTAAGAGACTGGTAGAGACTGCTGCTGCAGAAGAAAAGCCTGGTGCTCAAATTGTGATGCTTAAATACCTTTGGCTCTCAAACTCTTTATAACAAATAAATAAACTGTATTTTACTAACAGGGAATGAATTTATCATTTACCACACACTTCATTTTCAGTGCTAGTTTACAGCAAACTTGTCACACAAATGCCTTTGATTTTTGGACCAGGTCTGTGTGCAACGCTGTGGAATATCACCAGGTGGAGCTATGCAGAGAAGCTCATTTTACATTAATTGCAGACAGTAGAGTCCAGTTTCTTGGATAACACCTATTCCTCCCATTTAAAAGAGATAATTAATACCCATACAGGAAAGTTTTTCCTCACCCCACTCACCAACAAGAAGTTCTATACAGTCACAAGGAAATGTAAACCAAATTATTCAAAAGAAAACATTACATAATCTTTAAAATCTGAGCTATCTAAACTGTTTTCAACTCTTTCCTGTGCTCAATGGAATATTAGAGGTTTTTACAAGGTAACTGTTAATGTGATCAGAGTAGTCACCTTGAAGCTGGTAGGCCAGGGCATGTGAAAACTGACATGCAAACCCCAGAATATAGAAACTTAGACTGATTCCCAGACTGATTAGTTAATTAGTGGTGTCTTAAGACAAGCAGATCCCACCAGTGAACCAAAAGATATCTATTAAAGTTCTTCTAATATCAGAGCTATGTTTTTTTAATATCAGAGCTATATTTTTTTTTGTACTTGAAACAGATAAGCTGCAAACCTAAAAAGGCATCAGGGTTTTCTTTCTAACATTGCTACTTCTCCAAGCTGAAGACAATGACTGCAGAATCAAACATCAAATTTCAATCCCTAGCACTTTATTTGTAAGTATTTTTTCATGTTCTCATTTTACAGCCCTCTCAGGCCATGTCTATAGTGTGAAGTAAAAAATGGCCTGGCCATGGATGTGAATACTAGCCCAAGACTGTCCACATCCCTCAGCCATTAGCTCATTCCCTGGCTCTGGTCTGAGCTGCTCATACAGACTCCTGCCAAAACAAACCTGCTCCTAGATGTGTTAGGCCTAAGGATTGTATCTGGAGCCAGTCAGTGCCATGGGGTCAGGGGTTAGTCTCTGGCCCCTTTTCATTTAGCAGTACAGATGCAGGCTGAAGGCAATGGACCTAGTGCTGATACCATCAGAAGTAAGGTGAAAAGCTCTTATCATCTGGACTGATCTTCCATGTGAAAATAAATCTTGCTCTTCTGAGTTGATTTTATGAGATGTAGTTAAGAATTAGCAAAATGAAATAAACTTTTTTTTTTTTTGTATTCACCTCTAGTTCCAGGACATTGATGTGGATTGAGCTCTACATGTCTTCCAGAAGCTCCTTGTCTAACCACTTGAAAAATATCCCACACTTCATCTCTAAACTGCCCACATGATTTTTTGACAGATAAGCTGTTATTCTACTGCTGTCTTCAGTGGAACGTGTTGTCTATTTTAAAAAGTTTGGAAAATAAGTCCAAAATACCACACTTTGGTGGAAAAATGCATGACTCTGTTTAGAAAATCGTGATTAAACCCAAAGATTTTCACTCCTCTCCCTACACAGGACCAAAATTAAAGGAGCTAAAAGCAAACGTGCCATATCAGTGTATTGCTCATGCACACACAAGAATCTAATGGGCAATTGCTAAATTCACAATTCCATTAAGATCCTTCAAAGTATTTATATATGACAAGTGTCTTACAAAACCAGGATAAAACTTACTGAAATTATTTCTCTACCTTTACAAGTCTTCTTTCAACTGTCACTGTGCAACTGACCAAACCAAAATACTGTCCTACAGCAGATAACCCTCCATAGTGCAATTCAGCTCAAGAAAGTCTTCAGATATGGTTGGGCAAGGAAGACAAACTGTTGTAGGTGCAAGAATGACAATGCTAGAAACCTCCAGAGGCACCCTAAAGCTTCAGACTCAGCAGGCTTAGCTCCCAGACTTCTCTACAAAGTCAGTGGCAAAACAGATTTCTTCCATGCTAAGCATGATATTCACTGAATTTCATGCCTTGAGACTAGTTTTTAAATCACCTCCTTTCATTTTGAGACAAGTGATATCTATCAGCCTCTGTGTCTGCATCCTGACCAAGATCCTGCTGCAGAATTCTGGTATCTGCTGTTCTTTGGGAAAGAATAGGAGATTACATGAAAGAATTTATCATTTCTCAAGGGCAGGAACTGCCTCCCTGTCTCAGTTCTGTGTACTGTGTTTAGATCAACAAAGCCAAACTCCCCTAGTTCAACAACTCAAGTAATCCCACTAGCTATGGGATTATATGTAGTATTCTAAAATACTACAGCATATTCTAACACTTTGTGCAAAAATTGCGTTTATCCTTCTTGCCAGAAAGGTCACAATTTCACACATTAAGATGGACAACAATTCACAACAGGATAATGAAATTCAACAGATTTGACTCTCTTGAAACAGGTTATGGCTGTCAGAAGTTCAGAATATTCAGAACTAAGATATTTATCTTTCTTTAAATAATAAGCATCAGAATTAAAAACCATTTTGTACATCCTACCCCTCCCTGATGTTCCAGGTGCTCTTACTGGGCTTCCACCAAAATGCAATGTCTGCACTTTTCTAAAGCTACACAAATTTGGCATACACTTGCCTGTAAAAAATTTAGCTGAAAAGCAGACAATGAGATGTCAAAAATGCTTTAATCACTTGTAATATACAAGCTGCATGAATTATTAGTTATTATTGTTCTTGGTCTTTGTCCTTACAAAATTCTGATTCTAGAAGGAAAAAAACTACATGAAACTCAGCTCTTAAGCCTACAAGATTTAGATGTATAAATAATAATCTCAAATAATCCTCTTCTTAAACTAAATATATAAACAAAGCCTTGGAGACTGAGGACTTGCACAACCAACAACTTGGGAGTCTTGTGCTCCCATTTATTTCTGGAGGAATCCCATCCCCAGAGAAAAGTTGTGATCACACCACATGCTCTTCCTGCAAAACACACCCATGGGCTTTAGTAATAATTTCTCTGGGAATGTTTGAGGACATTTCCTGCTCTATGCTGCTTTTGAAGAGAGTCACAGAACATGAAGACTCTGAATGCATCTCTTGTTGGAGAATCCTGGAATAAGCAATGCAGATAGGAGAGAGCAGTAAAATTAAACAGCAAACTCCTCAATGATTTTCAGAACTTGTTGGTTCCCTGATTTCTTCTTCAGTTTTAGAAGAAGGAAAAACCACATCACCTAACAGTGAAATAAATAGGGAACAGCACCTTTTGCTCTCACAGGCAGGTTCTTCCCACAGATGAAAGTTCAGGACATTATGTATCATGACACAAAGTATCCTTGTAACTCTTTGGGCCACAATGAACCAGTGCAGTTTGATGAGAAATTATAATCTTGCTGTTACACACAAAAAAATTCTACACAATAGCTAATATTATAGCAGAGATCAGCAGATAAAGGGTTGGGATTTTTCTTCTAACAGTCTTCTTTTTAACAGTAGCCTGATAATCTAAAATTTAAAAGGAAAAATGTAGCAAAATATTTGAAGTGTTCTGAACAATCTTTTCCAGTTTAAAAGTAGACAATTATAAGTCACCTGAAAAATCACTGACCTTTTCTAATTTTTCAAAGTGTTCTCTGAGGAACTTCATGGGTCGGTCTGGCTTTGCTATGCAAAGGTTGACAATGCACTCTTTTAAAATCTGCTGGATGTTGTGCTTCTGAACGTAGAGTTCACATCCCTTCAGGCTCTCGTCTTCTTCCACATTGCAGGAAGAAGCAGCAGCAGCCATCTTCAGGCTTGTAAACAGAAAACAGACTTAGGTAAGAAAATGGTGCAAGACAGAGATAAGACACAGTTCCCAAATCCTTTGTCAGTGTGATGTGAACAAGCAAAAGACATTTTAATATTGCCTGTTGCCTGTTCAAGAGCTGTCATTTCTGAACGTTTTAATGTTCTGGAGTTGCACATGGAAATGCTGAAGTGTGTCATCTTTGTATGATCAACATAGCAGTAAGAACAAAAAGAGCATTTTAACTCCCAGACGGTGGCCAACCTTTGGAAATAACAGTGCAATTAATCATACAAAGCCATGAATTTCAATGTCAGCTATTAAATGACAGCATTCTCGCTTCTCTATTCCCTCGGGGACTCACTCCCTCCCCGTCACCACAAACCCAGTTCTCCGCAACAGAAGGATTTTTGGTAAATTTTGTCACCTGCCCCTTTCACAGCGACCGACCCTTCCCGGTGCGGGGGGAGATGGGGAGGAGGGGGCAGAGCCAAAGGGCAGTTCGGTAAGCGGGGGGTAAACGACCCCGAACGCCTCTTCACCCCCCGCAGCGAGCATCGGACCGCTCCGCTTGAACCGCAAACCGCGGGGGCGGCTTTAACACCCGGGCCGGCGGCAG
>NW_008615489.1:0-8309 GCF_000691845.1 Merops nubicus
AAACCCTGGACCACACAATGCACGATGGGTTTGACAGGGCCAACAGAAGACTTCTCAACACCAGGGGCTCCACCAGAGCGTGTCACACAGGCAGCACGATGCACATGTGCCATCTGTGGGGTTTCACACCTAACATTACAAATATTCTGATCCTTCAACCTACTCCAGCTCAACCAAACAGAACGAGAGAAGCAACCTCCCCATAATTGGCTTTAAAGGCAATCGTCCTGAGATGTTTGCAGAGCAGAGCCCATGATAAAACTCATTAATTCCACTCAGCGAAGACACGCTCGGTGGAACAAGGACACACAATGTCAGAAAATCCCCAAGAAAAAGCCTGTTAAAATGCAGCTTCCAGCACTCTTCCCTCAGCAAATAGCCAGTGACAGAGAAGCCTCCAAAGGGATGAGTGCTGTGACAAGACCCAGGAAGATGTGACATTGGAGTGTCTCCTCAGCCTTCATTCAGGCTGTGCAAACCCCTTGTACTGAAAGGGTTCCCTCCAAAGCCAACTGCACCCCAGACAGGCTGCCCAGCAAGGAGCTCAGGCTCCAGCAAAGCAAACAAGACCTGCCACGTTCTTGGTCTATTATTAATTAGATTTCTGTAGCAAATAAATCATGATGAGTGCTTTCAAAATTCAGAGGACTCACACTGGTAACAGAACCCTGAAAGTCAGAGATTAAAGAAAAAGGAAATCTCTCTCAGAAGATTTATGGGGTGGGTTTTTCCCCAAAACTGGAACCTGGAGTTGCATTGCTCAACTGAGTTTAACAACTTGCAGTGGTTTATAAAGAGAATTAACAGCTAGAGGCATGTCAGGGTACTGCCCATCCCTCATTACACAGAAGTATCAGTAAACTAATGTTAGCTAAAAGTCATTTTTCTAAGTGAAGATGATCATAAAAACTGTTCAACTCATTTCTGCCCGCAGCAAGGGAGTCAGCCAAATCTGAGCTGTGAAATCATCTGCCTTTTTGTCTTAACTATATATTTTCAAATTAAAGGATCATGCCAGTATTCTGAAAATGAAGGGTACATTATCAGGAAGAAGCTGGGAGTAGCTGGTTGGAAAAAGCAGCAGTGAGTCAAGGTTTGACTGGTTCAGAGAGGACACCATGGTCAACTCAACACCTTGAATCAGGGTTATGTAGAACAAACCCAGGTGAATCAGGGTTATGTAGAACAAACCCAGGAAAATATAAGTTATTTATTATTAATTTCCATTTCCTGGATTGTTTGTCTGGGTTTTTATAATGGCAGAAGCTGGACTTAGATAATCACTCACCCTCCTCTATAAAACTTGCTTCCAGGGTGTTAGGATAAACCACCAGCAGCCAGAACATGAGATAATGGGGACTTTCCAGTGACCAACTGCTAAAAATTGTAGATAATACAAAATGACTTAAGTGAACCATTGCTCAGTTTGCCTCTTCAGTCATTAAGCTGAGAGAGAACACACTGATAAGCAGCTTTTTTCCTCCTATTAACTCCTATGATAGTGGTACAATATTTAACTCTTCACTAGCCCAATACAACATTTTTGTGATAGGATCTGTGGTATACACCAAATTTTCCACTCTACATGGTTGTGGGGTATTTTTTAAAGCAAGTTAAATTCTACATTGGAAAGATTCTAGACACAGCATTAATACTGGGGGGAGGGGGAAGCTTAAACTCTGAAATCCACAATTTAAGGTACCTAAAAAACATTTGAGTTTCATGCTAATGAGAAGTATTAAGTCTAATATAGAACAAGCTACTAATAAGTCTCAAATGCTAGGCCAACTCCTTACCTGCCCAAAAAGGGACACAAGGCAATTATTTTTAAAGATCTTGGTCACATCACAACACCATTAATTACCATCCACTTGTGCAGCTACTCCTAATTAAACTAGAAAATGGATTAAACACTCTTGCCCAACACCAGTCACCTGGCCAAAGGAAGATGAATAGAAATCCTGTGGTATTATATTAATGGAGGACACCAACTATAGGGACCTCTGGGCACCAATCTTTAATAAACAATCTCTAATAAAGATCCAAGAAGGAACCAGCAAATAACAGTTTAGGATGTTGCTGAATGCAATCCCAAATGTTCCACCCGCACCCTCAGGGGGAGATAAATGGGGGAAATGAAAATTTTGCCCTAAAGTGAAATTTTAAGGAGGGAACAGCCTTTATCAACTATTAATCATAGTGTAAAAATAAGCAATCATTATTCCTATCATCCCCTAAGTTTCACGTTACAAAATCTAGAGGGTATTTATGTTTATTAATGAGACTGCTCCTACAACAGGCGAGGCTGACAGAAACTACAGCCACCCAACTACTCCAGGCTGCTCTTCTCTCAATAGTTTGAGATACTGTTGGAATTAAAAATTGTCTTGAGTGATGCTAATAACCAACTTCTTGAAATTTTTTCTTACCTTGAAGCTCAGTGTTTTGAACCTACCAGGATTCAAATGCACCATAGAGGCTGTTTCTGCAGCTACATGTTCTATATCAAAACAAGTACCAGACAGATCTTGCTTTTAAGGCGTTGTTATTGGAATGGAAATATTTTCAAGCTTTAGCCTCTCATATTTTCTTTCCCCTTTCTTCCCTTATCTCCAAGATGTGACCAACACGCATCACTGTGTGTTTAGTGCATTGCAAGCACAACCCCTTCCAAGCTGCCTGCAGCTTTCCACAGCACTGCCAACAAGGGGATATATTATTCCATGAGGCCCCATCTCTATCCCTGCCAGATGAGGCCAAACCACCCCATAATTCTTCCACAAACACCAACAGATTGGACTATCCTGCAACAGCAAAATATTACTCATTTATCTACAGTATCTTGTCTCCTGTAACTCCCCAGGTACTGTTAAATGCTGCACTGATGAATCATTTCTTATGTATTTTTTATCTATGTGTGCATTCTTTTATAGATAGCACTTCCCAGTGGTCTTCAACCAATTTGTGGAGCCAAAAAACAATAATTTGAAAGCATATTTTAATTGTTATTTCTATCTCTGCACTTCACTGGGCTAAGACAACAGAATTCACACATAGAGAACAGAAACCCCAGAGAAGTTCTTGTGTGAACTTGCAGCCTACACACCCTCACTTTGTGGTGAAAGACTCCCAAGGAAATCTCCCTCCTCTCTGCAAATGGAGCATCATCAGCTCTCCAGCATACAGCACATGGTGCAAAGATTTCTTTTCCTTTTTGTAAAAGAAAATTGCTATCACAAGTCCATTGCTCAAGCAGGGACACCTAGAGCAGGTTGTCCAAGACCTCGTTTAGGTGGCATCTAGTATCTCTAAGGAGGTTCTACAACTCTGTGTAACTCTCTGAGGAAATCCATCATCTTGAAGTTAGGAGCTTTTTCTTATGCAGAAGATGAAATTCCAGCATTTCAGATTTGTGCCCATTTCCTCTTGCCCTTTCACCAAGCACCACCTAGAAAAGCCTGATTCATCTTTCGTTGCCTCCCATCAATAATGACACATATTGGCAAGATCCCTTGTTAAGGAACTGGTAAGAAGAGAGACAGTTCTGAGAGAGCAAAAGGAACACAGAGCAGCAGGCTTCATCTGAAACAGAGCTGCCTTCACACTGATTTGGTATTCTCAACTCCCATGGTGATTTCCATATTACAAAACTAATTGCAGTAAAGAGGTTTGTTATTTGACATTGTGTTTGGTGTTTATGAAACCAAATTCTTCTTGCAAAAGTCTTTCTGTATAAAAAGTTGCAACACTGGAAGAGCATTAAAAAAAATCCTACTTTTTTTCTCTCAGATTACCAAGCACACCCACAGGAAGGAATATAGACACGTTCTCCTAAGCAGGTCCCTGTGGCTTGAGGATCTCTGAGATAGATCTCCATCCTCTGAAACTAAAGAGGAAACCTTCAGGTTTAGGTTGTGTGGCAGCGATTCCTTCCCACCAAGGCTTGTCCACACCTGAGTCCAGCCTCTTGGGAAGGTTCCCCGTTGGCTGGGCAGGCAAAGGGTAATTAGAGGCTGCAAAATTACCCCTTTTAGGCACTAAAACACACAGAGGAGATTCCGTTCCTTCAGTCAGCACTACTGACAATCCCCCACGCTTCAAGAGATGATCCCAGCATGACACCTAGTGGCAGCAGCGTATTTAACCCCATCAGTGCCTCTCAAACACTACCTGCTGACAACCAAACATCCAGGTACTCTTTATTTCCTCATTGCCTTTTTTAATTCTGCTTTTGATCACACTCTCAGGGAACAGGAATTGCTCAACTGAATGATCTTAATGAGGCTGTAACGCTCTCAGCTGCTACAGATGGGTGTTAGAGATGATAGGCAAGGACAAAATTTTTGGGAACAAAGTCAGTCTAGAATGATTAGGGAGGTGTTCATCTCTAGGAGGAGTACAAGCACAATATGTCCACTAATGATACAAAAGGAAAGAAACACCTTTATACAAAACACACAAATTGTGTTGCCTGCTGCATTGGGTTTGCGTGGGCAGGTTTTGGTAGCAGGAGGTGGGTTCTGGAAGAAGGTCCCAGAAGCTTCCCCCATGTCCCATGGACACTGGTGGCCAAGGGCCAGCCCATCACTGACAGTGGCAGCACCCCTGGGAGAAGAGATTTAACAAGGGGGGGAGAAAAATGTTATGCCAAAACAGCAGCAGAGAGAAAAGTAAGAATATGTGAGAGAAATCTGCAGACACCAAGGCACCCAGCCAAGGTCAACCCACCACAGCTGTAAGCAAAGCAAAATGGGTCCTATCAGCTCCATGGACAAGCAAAATGCTGCTGCAAACACATCATTTGTTTCCTTCAAATCCTAACAAAAAGGCAACAACAGCACCAATGACAGCAACACTGAGCCAGGACTCACTGATCTCACTAACATTCCCAGTGAGAAGAGGATCTCCTGCTAACACTGCCCCTACAGCAGGCTTGGGCTTAATGCAAAAACAAACTATCCACCCTCAGAATCTGGGAAATACCTTCTTAGACTGCACTTACATCCCTGAGGCTCAAAGTTCCTTATTAGTGTATGCAAATATGCTCACAGAGTAGCAAGAAAACAAACTAGAAATAGCCCTTAAAAAAAAACACCACTTGGTTATTTTCTTCATTAGTTGATACTAACGCCCCAAACATTAAATCCACAAAATAAACCAAGTGATCTGGGTTTGGCTTTTTTTTGCTGTTGTTGTCTTAGAACAGCAGAGTTGCAAATCCCTCCAAAATACCTGCTAGGCTTTACAGCTGCACACATCAGCCTTATTTATCCTAATTTGTGCCTCTCCAGGGCAGCAGGAACTGATGCAGAGAAACCCTGTGCCTGCTCAGGCTGGGTGTGTTCTGGAGTTCATGTGGCTTTAAAGCCCCAGAAGTGGAGAATCCTCTTTTAGGGCACCTCCTCCAGGGACTAACACCCTGCTACAATCTCTGATAAATAAGGAAAAAGATAACAACTAAGGAAAAGCAAAGCAGGAAGAGTCAGTTTGCTAATGGTCTAGGGATGTACACAACCAGAAAACATCGATATTACAAAGCCTCTTCAGACTGACAAAGAAAGGCATTAAAAAAAAACCCTCAATAGATGGAAGTAGTCATTAGCAAAATTTAAATCTTAAAAGAAAAAATCAGGGAACAATGCAAATTGATGGTAGCAGTAAGTGAAAGCACTTTGAGAGAGATTACTGGGGAAATAAATCCTTCACCACTCTTTAAATCCAGGTTGTCTATCTTCCTAAATAAGATGCTACAAGTGATAGGAGCATGAGATAAAATCACTACAAAATTCTATAAACTGGAAACAGGATGGATATCAAAAAGGTTTTTTTAATCCTAAGAGAAATGAGATTCTAGAACAGACTTTCAAGAGGAGCACTGAAGCCTTTGCTTTTTTTAATTGACACATAAATGAAAATGATTTTCAAGAAGCTTATTATGTAAGAGCAAGAGCTGATCCTCATGACTCCAGAGGTCCCCTTCTTGTCAGATACCAATTACTTTAAATGCATTCATCTCCTTTTCTTGAAAAATTACAAAACCCAGTAATTATTAGGAAGGAATAATTTTGCTGTTGTTATGGATATTGGAAAAAAAATTGCTTGAGGCTCAAACAAGTATCAAAGCCCCCAGTGTGAAATACTCTGCACAGGCAGCATCTGCTTTCAAAGCACACAGATAGCTAAAGCAAAGAAATTTAGGAGGAAATGAAGGCAGAGAAACAGAAGCCAGGGGTACACAGCAGCAATGAAAATCTTTTGCTTCGGGTCACATATTTAGAATATGAGAACAGCTTCTTGTTCCTCATGTCCTATCTCTGAACAGCAGCCAAAGACTCCTGTCTGTCAAAATAATAAACCTGAGTGATTCTTCCCCAAAAACTCTCTGCCTCCAATAGAGAAAAGGGAAGTTAGGAACAGAACCCAAATTTTTGACCAAATGCTTCAAACCCAAGACCTGCAGAGTGCATAATATTTGTCTGATATAGAACAAGTAGATACCTGTAGGAACAGTCTCATATAGAACATTTCCATTCTGCTATGACAGAAAAGCTGAAATGGGATAATTAATGAAACAATAATCTTCAATTAATTGGCTATTGCCACCATTGAAGACTATTTTTAGTCAATTATTTGAGGTGGTTAACTCCCTAAAAAGCTCACTTAATTTCCCTAATTGTCTATTTTTAAATTCTCATTTTAGCCAGCTACTGAGCTGGCAGAGAGATACCTATTCAGATCAATTCCTTTGACT
The DNA here is from genome assembly GCF_000691845.1 of Merops nubicus. NCBI lineage: Eukaryota > Metazoa > Chordata > Aves > Coraciiformes > Meropidae > Merops > Merops nubicus. The sequence continues at coordinate 6,752 of NW_008615489.1, forward strand.
TGAAGTTCCTGCCAAGTGATTTTACCATCTGGACATGTACCTCTCTATCAAATGAGTCACCACCACCAAAATACTTAATTGGTGTCACATGAAATGTTGCTCCCAGAGAAATAAATAAGAAAAACAGAGTCCATTTTTCCCAAGTCCTTCAGGAAGATGTGAGCTGTAAGTTGTGTTTCCAGAAGGCACAGCTCATCTAGTTGACTTTAAGTGAGGCTTCAGAGCACAGGCACTTTGCTTAAGCAGAGTAGCTGAAGGAACTAATAAAACTCATGTTCTTCCACAGAGTTCTCCCCAACCCATCTGGATTCATGACAGCCCTTCTGAGGACACCATTATCTCCCTTATCCATCAGCCAGAACTTAAAACCAGCTTCAAAACTCTCTTCTTCCACAGACTTCTCCCCAGCCCATCTGGATTCATGTCAGCCCTTCTGAGGACACCATTAGTCTCCCTAATCCATCCGTCAGAACTTAAAACCAGCTTCAAAACTCTGCCAGTTCAACACAACAGGACATGTTAATTGCTTCAGGTATCTGACACCCCAAACCCTGTCACTTCCCAACTTAAACACAAAAGACTGACTTTCAGTGGAGTGGATAAGGAGCCCTAAGTGATGTTCTGCTGGTTGTGGTTTTGGGGTGCAGCACCTAACAGAACTTCAGGAGAGAGAATGTAGGGCTGTAATACCACCTGCTCCAGCCATGGCAGAGGGAACCTTCACAGAAATGACCAACTTCAACCAGCAATGGCAAAACTTAGAGCCATACAATTGTTTAGGTTGGAAAAGCCCTTTCAGATCAAGTCCAACCCCCAAGCCAGTACTGCCAGGCCACCAGTAAATCATGTCCCTCAGCACCACACCTCCACGGCTTGGAAACCAGGATAACTGGCTGTTCTAACAGATAACCACACTGGTGGGTTTTGTATTCATGGACAACAACAGTGCAATTACCATTTTTTTTTCCCAAGCATTTTCATTACTCAGGTACAGCATTGAGACAACATTCAAGACAACAGCTTAATAGATGTAGTTATTAATAATGAGATATAAAAAAATTTAAGGCAGCCTTCTGATCCATGTAATAGAGCCGTCATTAAGATATGAGTGCAATAATTAGCTTCATTTATTATTATCTTTAATGAGATTATTTTTTCTGACTCGAGATAAATTAAACCCCTGAGCAGGTGAAGGGGCTCAGGCTCCCTGTGGTCACCTGCTCAGGGCAGGTTTCCTACTTTTGTCTAGCAGTGCTGTGAAGATCCACCAGCATAAAGCCTGTGCTACAAAATTCCCATGTGACAATGACAAAGTAGGAGATTAGAGTGGGAATATAAGAAACTTGGCCCAGGTGTGAATTTTAATCTGAAATTTCAAGATACATCATCCTTTTTGGGTTTATTATCTATTTAAAATAGAAAGTATCATAGAGTTTAAACCCAAAACTGGGATGACCTCAGAGCTTTGATGAGATTAAAACCCCCGAGTTCAGGGATGAGATGCTGAAATGATGGGATATCACACCCTCAGTGCTCCTCACTGAGACCCTCGGCGGTG
>NW_008615489.1:8660-21432 GCF_000691845.1 Merops nubicus
AAGAAGGAAGAATTTCTCTTTGGAGTTGGGTGCTCCTCCTCCAGAAACACTGAACTCTGGTATGTTCCAGAGCCTCAATCCATCCAGGCATCAAGGCTGGACTGTGCCTTCTAACCCCATTCTTTGGAGTTGGGTGCTCCTCCACCAGAAATACTGAACTCTGGTATGTTCCAGAGCCTGAATCCATCCAGGCACCAAGGCTGGACTGTGCCTTCTAACCCCACTGTTTGCCAGGTGGGAAGAAAACCAATACAACTCTCATGGCATGTTTTCAGTCACTATTTCTACAAAATCCTTCTATTTCTATAAATCAGGAACCTGCAACATTCTGCTGAAATCTTCAACAGGGGAAAATTCTTAAAGAACTCAACAGCCAACCCTATAAAAAAAAAACAGCATTCTGAAAGGATCAACAGAATGACAATGAAAATTGGAAAGAAATTCCTGATTGGACTTAATAGGAACAAAAAGATTTTGGAGAGGACACCCTTGGAGGAGAAGCAAAAGGTACTCATGGTACCCCAGGACTGAAATCCTCAACAGGGGAAAATTCTTAAAGAACTCAACAACCAACCCTATAAAAAAAAAAAAACCAGCATTCAGAAAGGATCTACAGAATGACAGTGAAAAATTCCTGATTGGACTTAATAGGAACAAAAAGATTTTGGAGAGGACACCCTTGGAGGAGAAGCAAAAGGTACTCATGGTACCCCAGGCCTACTGTTGGGGACCTCTAAGCTACAAGGGTCAAGTACAGAAGCAAAGTTCAACCTCAGAGCCTGTATAAAAGCTGCCTGGAGATAAAGTAAACTAAGATTGCCAGAAAGAAAAGGCAACTGAAAATGTTAGTAGAGAGATGTCTTGGAGTTGTGAAGACAGAGAAAGAGCCTACTGTGAAAATATTTAATTATTATGGTCCCTGCACTCAGATAAGACAAACACAAGAGGAAAGACTAAATACTGAAGGTGTCACACTACCTGGGCATGTCAGCCAGGCCTGGATGCTGAGTTCAATTTCAGCTTTCCTGCCCCGTGCCCACCAAGTGTCAGCGCTCCCTGTGCCTGGAACCAGTCTGACAGAACTACTCAACATCAGTGTCTCACACAATGGGAGCCCGATTCAATTTCAGATAATCACTTCATCCAAGCAGATTTGCCTCACACCACCATTCAATATTATGCTGTTGGACTCTGTTTTCTTTTCTGACAAGTATCTGCATGTCTGGATCCCAGTCAGAACTGTGTGGGTTTTTATCCAGGATTCATCACTATAGTAACCAAGCACAAATCAACTGTGAGGGGCTTTCTGTGTCTCTTTTTCTTAACTTCTTTTTTTTCTTTTAAAGTGACAGAGAAGTGAGACACAGAGGTGGTTGAGATTCTCAGAACCTTCCACAGAATGCCAGTGACATTTGGGTTTAGAAGCCCTCCAGAATCCATCCAAAATCCCTGCACAAAGAGCATTACGTAGGAAGTCCCTGAAGTGCTTTGAGCCCATGACTACAATAGGAGTAAAAAGCAGTTCCTAACAATTTCATTAATAACAAGCACAGGCTAGATGCAAGGTTGTACTCAGGGGAGGAGGGGGGCTGTTCTAGCCTTATGTTCCAGGTGAAAACGTGGATGATTTTGAAAAAACTCACAGAACAGATCAAGGACCATCATTCACTGGTTAAACAGATTATGAAAAGCCTGAGCCCAACACTTTGACTAAAAGCCAGGGATAAATATTGCCTGTCCTTCATAATCATTGTGAGAAAACATTTGAAGCAAAACAGTAGGGGTTTGGTTTTTTGTTTTCCTCACAAATACATTCCTAAGTGTAATGGTGCTTAAAGCATAGACATGACTAAGCCATTGAAAGGCAGTGGTAACTGAAAAATCATATTCATATGTGGCTATATATGTGTGTATGTACTTAAATTAATTAGTAATAAAATAAAGATGGTCTCAGTCTCCTCTGCAAAGACCAGCTGAAAGCTGTGGCATACATTTGTCATAAACTGACAGTAGAAAACTTCACTGAGGTGCTTGTATTTATCCCTGACAACAGCAGCTTTCCTGATTTGGAATCTGTTGTTCTTCAAACAACTACAGACTTAAAACTCCAAGATTATCATTGTGCAATACCCAGTATAACCAACATATGTCTTGCTTCACTTGCTCCCTAATCTTCCTAATAAAAAAGACTGCACTGAAGCACATGCTGCCATCACACAGACTTTTCCAGCTCTCCACCCAGCTCTAGGAACATTTGACCTAACTTAGTCCAAGAACTGAAGGATCAAAAGCATGCTGAGCTAAACCTCCTCAAGTCTGAGTTATCCAAATCAATTTTAAAGTGAAAAAGAGCATAGATGAATTGTGTGCCTGGTGATCTAAGGTCAGTCAACAACTCCATCAGCTCACACCATACGTGCACAGGGGTAGAGAAATGACATTTCAACTGTCACAACGAGTTTTATCCTCAACCAAAATGACATTGAACCTGCTCACAGAGCCATTAAACACAAAGGTTTAAAATGCAAATGCCACAAATTAGTTAATCCCATTATTCAATTTCTGCCCTTTAATAATTAGAATGTTTTCCTCCTGCAACCTTATCAACAGAGCGAAAGAAAGAAAAAGCAGTAGGGTGGGAAGACATGGACATTTATTTGTCCAGGCAAGTAAAACCAAAACAAGATGAGTGAGTTTAGTAGGAAAGACTCACAACAGCCTCATGACTGCTGGCTCACGTGTGACAAGATGACTTAGCCAGACATCGATGCTTCAAGGAAGCCACCATCCACTTCCAGGAAAAAAAAAACACCCTAAGTGACACCAAATTCTGCTTCTAGGAGTGAAATCTCACCTGGGACAAGCAGCAGCAGGTCTGCTGAAGCAGCAGCTGGGCAGCAGGGCCACAGTGCCACTTTTCCCAGCCTGCTGTTTGCACCTAAGCAGTGTGGGGTGGTGGCCATCCCCTACCTTCAACTCAAGCACTTCTCAGTTCTCATCATGTTTTACAAATGGTCTAAATTATTTTTTAATATGCAAGCTAGCAACAAAACCTATTATCCCAAACTACCATTTATGGGCCATTTCAGCTGGTGAATTATCAAACAGATGAGAGGAAATGGAGGGAGAGCTGTGCTGCTGGTCATTTATTAAAGCTGAGGCTGAAGAGAACATTCAGGCTGGTCCGACTTGGTGTCTGTCACCAGTTTGCCTTCACACTGAGCTCATCAATTTGCATTTAATGAAAGTTTAACTTGCATTTGGCTAAGACATATTTTCTAAAAGTGATATAAATGACATCAAAAGATGAGAAAATACACCTTCCATGACAGTCTATTCCAGCAGTTAATCACGTTAAAAAGCACCCCTTTCTCATTTAAATTTGGCTGGCCTCAGCTTTCTAGGATAATTATCTCCTTTTATCTCCTTATAAAAGGAGAAAGCAGTTGCTCTCTTTCCCAGCTTGATTAGAAAGCCCTATGCTATTTTATCACCAACATTTCAAACTAGAGGATAGTTCAGGATTAGGTTCTCCCCTCCCAACAAACATTTCCTACAATCAAAACCCAGATTCTGTTATCTGGTGAGAAGGATCCAAATGATAAAAAACTAATACAATTCCTGAAAGGAGGAAGAATGCTGCTTGGCTGAAAAGGCACCAAAAAACTCACATAGGAAACACTTCTCCAGCTCACCAAGATGAAAAACAGCTAACCAAAAGAACTCTTATTAGAATGAGCAGAGGTAAGACAAACATCACCTCAAGGTTACATGAGAGGAGCTCAGTTCTAAAATATACCCCTTAAGAGAGTGTTTGGAAAGGAAAAAAAATAAGCAGAGTATGAATAAGAAGTTTCAGACTTGGTGAGGACATGAAAAGAGCAGCATCACCCCTTCCCTGGGAAGGCCCAAGGCCAGGCTGGACGGGGCTTGGAGCAACCTGGTCCAGAGGGAGATGTCCCAGCCCATGGCAGGGGGGTGGGAACCAGATGATCTAAGGTCCCTTCCAACCCAGACCACTCAATGACCCTAAGATAAGAAATCTCTGTGCTTGAGGAAATGTCTTGTGAGGAGCTGCTGAAAAATGCAGAATTCAGAGCCTGCATTCCGTTCCCCAAAGGCAGCAGTTGGGGAAGATGACACTGGCTGATTAAAATGGATCCTCTATTTGATGCATAGATGAGCTACAGGAAGAGTAGTTTTGGGTATAAGACTAATGGAGCAGAACAGCCAGAGCTATAAAACAACTGCAAGGCTGAATTATCACCCCAAGGACCAACCCATAAGGATGCAGAGTTGTGTCACACACACAGAAAGTCTGTCTTCTGTCACAGGAGTTTATCAGTTCCTATTTGCAGAATTAAAAACAAACACAAAGCTTGTTTTCTCTAATAGCATCTTGGGAAAACAAACTTTGCTCAGCATCAGGATATGTAACAAGAAGAAATTAATGAAAACATTGACTCTGTTAACAGCCAGACTTCCAAAGAGAAATGCACAAGAAAAATTTCACTCAAACAGGGAAAATTGTCAGCTGAACACCCCCAGCCCTAAAGAGAGCACCTAACTAATGAGGACAGAACTAATTTACGTCCACAGTGACAGCTGTCTTACAACCAGACTCACTGATTCTTGAGAACATTTCTCAAGCTAGTTTCCGTAGCAACTGCCACCTCATACTCCTGTCCCCAAGGCACAAAACATCTAATAAAATAATAATAATAGCAACAATAACAACAATACTATCTACTTCCACAACATCTGTCTGGAGAGCAGGTTAGATTTCTGCTGGGAAACAAGGTTGACTCTTACAGTGGGGATTCAATCCATTGCAAAACACATTCTAATGCATTTTTGATTATTTATTTTGTTTTGTGAGCTGGAACACATAAATACACAACCCTCTAGAAAATTAAATCAGAGGCCTTTCATTCAAACCATTTGCTGCCATGGCAGTAATGAATTTCAGGACGGAAAGCAGAGAACCATATAAAAGAGGAAAAGGAAGCCCAGCAAGAACAATCAAATGAGCTGTAATTTCCACTTGTTGGTGGGGCTCTGCCTGTTAGGGATGGATTTAGGCAGTGCTCCTGACAGGTGTTGAAAGGACAGGGGGAACCTGTGAGCTCCTCCAGCCAGAGATGCCCACTGTCCAGGTCAGGGACATCTATTCCTTCCTTGGCAGTGCTGATAAAGCGCCAGGTTCTTCTCTGAATCTCAGAAAATTGCAGGAGAGTTAGAAAAACAGATTCTTTGCTACCACTACCATGCAGACCAGAGATGTAACAGTGAGAGGAGATTACACAGAGGCAATGAGAACACATTTTACACAGAGATGCAACTACCAAAATTCAGAAAACAACCTCCCTCCCCCGCCACATCCTTTTTAATACAACTTAGGACAACACCATGAGTTCAAGAATTTGATGACAAGCGTAGTTTGTCTTGAGGTTGCAAAGTCAGAGCCACCCAGGGTCACCACATACCTTGACCTACTAATAAACTAAGCCAAGGAAAGTTACTGAGATTCTGGAGTGCATAGAAGGAGACTACTGCAGAATGGTGAGGGTTGGAAGGGACCTGTCCATCACCCAGTGTCACCCAGGGAGGCTCAGGCCAGGTGACATCTCCAGCACTTCCACAGACTAGTTCTGAGCTTCTGCATATCCTCCTCCTCCACCCCTAACAACAATACCTCTGCATAGTCACACACAGAGACACTCAACTGCTCTTACATAAATGGGGGTTATTTGGGGACTTGGGGATGTTGTGGATTTTCTCTCACTGAGCCCACACTGGTTCCCCACATGACATCTACACAAGCTTAACCCAGGCACCTGTGCCATCTGTGCAAGTTTTGAAGTTACTCTTCTTTTTCTCCCCAATTACTGTGTGGGACAGAAAAGAACAAGGCACAGAGATGACGAGAGGCAGGTTGTTCAAGGGCTGACTCTCCAGATGTTCTCCAGCAGTGTCTGGCTACTCCTCTGCTCACTGATTTGTTCTAAAACCTTGGGCAAGTCACTGACAACCCTTCAACCTGCTGCTCTGTCGTCTCCAAAACCCCAGAGGAAAGCTTCTAGTTATGCTAATATTAAATGCTAATGCTAAATTCATGCTAAGATTAGTGCTTATATTAAATCTGTTATTAACACTTTCTTAATAAGCAGTCGCAGGTCGACTATAAAGATAATTTTAGTTAATCAACATTAAGGCACAACAAAACTTTGCTCTAAAATAGGGCCAGCTTGTGCCAGGTGACAACATACCCCTCCTGTGTCTCTCTCATGTTTGAAGAGCCTATTTCCCTAAGAAGATGAACTTCACAGGGCTTTGAGGTGCTCTAAGAGAAGAGCAGAGCTCCAGCAGGCAGCTGTGACGTGTCCCTGCCTTTGAGCAGTGAGGCAGCAGTGGCTCCCTGCCCAGCCCTGTGCCAGCCCGGCCCCTGGCAGGAGCTCCCCAGGCTGCGCCGTGAGCGGGGCGACAGCGGCAGGGAGAGGAGGAGGAGGAGGAGGAAGAGCAAAATTCCAGCTGCACTTGCTCACAGAAGAGCTCCCTGTTCCCCAGCCTTGGAACCAGCCACAGCCTCAAGTTCAGAGGAAGCCTGAGCGGTGCCAAGTTGGCACCTGCTGGGGAGGGAAGGAAGCTGCTGGGGAAAAAAAGAAAGAAATCCAGAAAGAAACAGAGTAGTAAAGAGTCACTAGAGAAGTTAAATATTTAAAATAATGGACATGAAGTGCTGCTTTTGCACTACAACTGCAGTTTGGCAGGAAAAGTTGGGTTTAAAAAGCTGCAAAACCTGCAGCCAACACTGTCTCAGGTATTGGTCTTGCTAAAGCACACGAGCTGGGCAAAGCAGGGCTTGGTGGGGTGCTCTGCAGGGCAGCTGGAAGGTGAAATTAAACCTGAGGAAGCCATGCCAAAGATGAAGAACGTGGAGTCCTCCACCACCTCGAACAAATTAATTCCACAGCCAGATTTATCTGTTGGTATAGGTATAAAGCAGAATTAAAACTTGCCTGTTTTATTAAAAAGTTCAGTTTAAGATACCTTCCCTAGGGCCCTAAATGAAATTGAGCACTCTAATTGCCATTTGCCCACCAAAAACCCATCAGTGATTACAAGGGTGTAGCTCACATGATGAGAACCCCAGCACAATGGTTTTTACTCTGGGAGCCAAAAGCTTTATAGTTATAATTGTACAAATTAACTGTATCTGAGCATTACAGCGCTCACACCTCCACGTACTCGCATTAAAATAAGAGCTTTAACAACTTGTTGGGCTTTTTTTTCAATAATTACTTGAGCTAATTAAACGCTACACACTTCCTAAATAAACACCCAAGCACAATTAACAAAATTAACCGCCTGTAACGAACCAGCTCAGAGTAGGACAGAGCAGGACAACAGAATGCACTAATGGGGTCAGCAGAAAATCCTGGTGTCAAGGTGTGATGCCTCTAAAAACTTTGGCAACCCTGAACAAAGGAAATGGAAGAACATTTGAAGCTGTACTCTTAAGCACTTGGCAATGATTATAATTTAGCCAGCATGATCACTGGGAGATTCTGCTAATTTGCTCTGCAGGGGTCTTCAGCACTAATGCCAACCTCGAAGCCAAAGAGAGACTCCTCAACTTTGATGGGTACAGCTGCAAAATACTGGTTCTAAGGCAGGAAATGAAATATTTCCCTTTGGTCATGCTTATTCTGTCCTGCTGACTGAGCATATAGAAATAAAACTCAAGTATTAACTGTTTCAAGCATTCAACTTCATCTTCTCATCACTTGAGATGTATTACATCAGTGAAGCACGATCATTATAGAAAAAACACCTCATGATTATTAATACACATTTTAATGAAATTATTAATACTACTTAGAATCATCTATTTTAGAGAAAACTTTTGTCCAAGTGAAAACAAAAAATCCACTTTTTTTTCTTGAGAAAAGGGCTCTAATATCACAGCAGAAGTTGAAAGAGTATAAATACAACAGTGAAATGGCAGCTGCTGAGGTGGGTGAAATAGCAGGAGAGGAGAAAGCAGAAGTGGAAATTGGTATTGTTCTCAACTCCCAAGCTATCCTCAACAGCATAGACCACTTTAAAATGATGGGAGGAAAGGTTCCTTCTGCTTGTAAGAGGAAAGGAGGCAGGAAGGAAGGGATGTTCCCTCCATTCAGGATCCTGGAGTGGCTTTGTAGGAAAAGCACACCTCAAATTACTTCCATCTGAAGGTCAAACTCTGTGCGTAAGCACAGGGGAACTCAGATTGTTCATGAAAACCTTCCATTGCTTTCAACTATTAAAGTCAAAATTAATACATCTACTAAATTAAACCTGACGTGGTTTGAAATGGGAGCCAATCTGTTCTCAATTCTGCAATCATTCATGGCTCCAGCTTTATTAAACCAAGAGACAGAACAAGCATAAAAATGCATTAACTTAGTTAAACAAAGCCCCATTTTATGATGCAAATGTCAATCTTCACAGCTCAGTAAGCTCTTTCCCATGTCGTGTGACTTGTCTACATCACCCCAGCTGAGAGGCTTTTTTAGAGCTCTTTTTGCTATATACGTTAACTACTCTGATTTTTCACTGGCTCAAAACAAGCAAGCTAATGAATTACTCAACGGTATGGGGGAAAAGTCTTTTTACATTACTAGGAGAATATATAAAAACAATGAAGAAATGAATTATTCAAAGGTAGTGAGTCATACCAACCAAACACTGTATTTTACAGACACTGTCACAGGAACTAAGAGTCAAAAACTTTGGGCAGACACACAAACCCAGGTATTGGTAGGGAAAATGAAAAACCTGCCCCATTAAAATGCTGATAATCCCTGTGAGAATGTATTTAAAGTAGCTCCTAATTAAGTAAGAGAGGCTTCCAGTTTCAGCCACACCAGAGCATATTAACCCATGCAACATTTAGAGACTCCTCCTTCAGCCGGAGCACAGATCAGATAATTTAATTCACTTTTCTTTCAGGCAAAGAGCAGCAGGATTTCACTGTGCTGTACCACAAGCAATAAAAGAGGAGATTACACTAAATAAGATGGGCATGAAGCAGGGCTCCACACTTGAGCACAATTGTTTTCATTATGTATCCCACAAGAAGTTCCTTTTTGTACCCTTTTCACATAATCCTAGAAGGCCATTCACAGGTATCTCATACTAGTCTTTAACACTGATTGTTAGCAACAACCATTCCTTTTTTATCAAGGCTGCAGGTATGATAACATTACTTTAAATTTCTTGAGAAGCCCTGAACAGGCAGATCTCAGGCTCATCCTTCATGGACTGGAGCTGAGTTTCAGAAAAAGAAGACCTGTAATCACAGTCTCTTCATCCTATGACACCCACCCATTTCTTTGCTGGTCTTCTGTACCCCAGGGCATCCACAGTTCTTTCAGCCAACAAAAAAAGAAGCCATTATTACAGGCTCTCCAATTCACAAATCTAAGAGTAATTTAGGAATATCAATCTGACCACAAAACACTAATAAAGCACAACTGCTCCAAGTTATTACTCCATTCCAGAGGTCAAGTTGGGATGCAACCAACACGGGTCTACCAGAACTAAGCGCTCTGTAAGCACACGACCAAGGCAACACTCACTGAGTGCTTCGTGGTGTTTTGAGAACATGCTGAGAGCTCTGAAGTCTAGTCCTTTAAATTCCCACAGCACCTCAGTACAGCTGCTGCTTCTCTGCTGTGGTAATCACAGAAACTGCTTTTCAGAAGGTTTCCAACCCCCAAAACTTTTTTTGCTTGTTTCATTTAAAGGCAGCGTTCTTAATTTACAGATGCTAATTTTGTCCTGGACTGCTCTCAGCAGAAGCTTGCCTGAGACAGGAGGGGGGGGAATAAGCAGTGCCTGGCTGCTGGTACTGGAATAGTTTTGCATGGAAGCTGCCTTGCACTTTCGGTGGCCTTGGACTGATCAACCAACTGCAAAGCAGGAGCCCAGGTTCTGCATCCTCAAAATTATCTGGAGCAAACTGTTCAACTGGGGAAATTGAAGGCTTAAGATAATAATGGTTTGATATAGAAAATGGGAGAAGCTAAAACCTCAAAAAGTACTCCCTTCACCTACTAGGAGTATATTTGCTGCATATATATATATAGGGACAAAAGAGAATATTCTTCCATAGTCTGTTAGAAACAGGGGAATTCTTGCCCACCAAACATGAAACTGCTGGCCTTTAAGATCAAAATGGTTATTTTAAAGATCATCCATTGTTTTAATCAATTCTTTATAACTCTGTCTATTTGGCATTGGAGCAGGCTGCCAGGGAGGTGGTGGAGTCTCCATCCCTGAGGTGTCCAAAAAATGTCTGGACATGGCAGCTGGGGACATGGTTCAGTGGTTACGGTATCGCCGGGTTGATGGTTGGACTGGATGAACTTAGAGGCCTTTTCCAACCTTCAGGATTCTATTTACCCCAGAATTTACACCTGCAAAACGTGTAAAAACAAGCATGGGAGATGAAAAAAGGAAAAGCTGGAAAGGGGGAATTGATGATCTGAAAGGCATTCTGAAAAGGCAGAACATCCTGTGAAGTCATCCCAGGCCTGCAGTTCAGGGCTCTCACCTTCAGACTCCCTTTAGTTCCCATTCCTGGTCTTCATCTACAGTGAGACACTTCTTCCATATAAAACCATACTTTACAAAACTCATTAATGAATCTTGTAGAGCATTTATTCAAACCACTGCCTTTTGTCAGTAGCAGTGACTCCATCTACTCAATTACCTGGAGACAGAGCAAAGCATTGGCACTGACCAGTCATCTGCAAAGACCACTGATGATGAGGACTGGAAGGATGAAGGAACGTTGACCAGGGTAGGAGGTGACATCAACTGTTGTGTTCAAATTCCATGAAGAAAAACAGCAAGAAAGGGCTAATGTCCCATCCCAACCCCACGGCCCTGCCCAGCCACCCCATGGCTGCATCTGACTCCAGTTCCCCTCACCAAGCCAAATCTCGACCCCCATCTTGGCATCCCTGGGGCAATTCCTGATGCCCAAGGGCTGGGGCTGCCCCCAAACCAGCCCCAGAGCCCTGCTCCCTGGCAGGGACCTTGTTCCCTGGCCAGGTGGGGGCTGGTGAGACCCTGCCCTGCTTGGGAGGCCTCACAGACCCCCACCCCAAGGAGGCCCCAGCCTTGCTGCACCATGGTACTAACTCTCAAAGAAGAATTTATCTGCTCAAACTACTTCCCAGTAAGCAGTTTCCCCACAAGATGAGGTCAGCTGATCCGACTGATATTCAGAGACACTCAAAGCACTAGAAATTTCACAGCCAGCTCTGACATCAAGGAGAGCAAACAAGTTCCTCCAACCTTCAACTCCAAAACAGGCTGTTTAGAAAAGTTTTCCTTCAAGTGGAACAAGGTCTTGAAGTAAGGTTTTTCTTAGCTTATTCCAACCAAGCACCCTTGAAATGTTGGGTGCATTCATCACTTATCACTCTACTAAAAACAAAAAAAAAAGAAGAAAAAATAGCAGTCCATTAGCCTTAAGTAGCTTCTGAGGATGTTTGTGTTTCACATGAATGAATTTAATTAGTGCTGTGGGTGGTAGAGCTCCATTACTCTCCTCCTTCATCCTTTGTAAAAATTAGCCCACTGCAACAGGAACTGTGTCCTTTGAACAGGGCTCTGCGTTTTGGTTCAGAAAATACAGATAGAGGCTCTGAGATGCCCCTAAAAAAACAGCTCAAACCACACAGGCAAGCTACCTAATTTCAACTCAACGTCTGGAGCCAACCTCAGCACCCACTGGGTATCTTGGGAATGCTCTGCATGCTCCTTGTTACTACTTCAAATTTAAAAGATTTCCTCAAAGTTGAGAGCATTTGCAGGGGAATAAAACCAGCCTTTTTTGGCACCATCTTTGCATTTTGTATCAGCATGAGAAGTCATTGTCTTCTCCACTGGCTCTTCTCAAAGCAGCTGCATTGTCTGCAGAAGCATCAGCCAAAAAGAAAAGAAACAAATACATCTGCAGTAGGCACCTGCTGTTGGCACCTTTTATTCCTCCTATGACAGCTACTGGCATGACACAAGGAGGTCTCCCTGGAGCCTTCTCTGGGCTGGACAACCCCAACTCTCTCCTGCTGGGCTCCCAGCAGAGGGGTTCCCCCCTCGGGGCATTGCTGGGGCTCCTCTGGCCCCGCTCCAGCAGCTCCCTGGCTCTGCTGTGCTGAGGACTCCAGAGCTGCCCCAGCACTGCAGGGGGGGCTCACAGAGCTGGCAGAGGGGCAGGATCCCCTCCCTGCCCTGTGCCCACGCTGCTGGGGGGGCAGCCCAGGGTACAGTTGGGGCTTTCTGGACTGCACTCATCTCCTCGGCACACATTGAGCTTTTCATCAACCAGCACCCCCACGTCTTCCTCCTCAGAAAGGCTTTAACAGGAATGATCCGTTGGCTATTGCAAGGAACACACAGGAGCACATCCTCAGTCATCCCTCTAAGGAGATGTGGATCTTGATTTATATTTTATCACCTCTTGAATAAACAGTACAGTCATTCGTAGCCTCTGTACACACACATTTACCAAGTAGGTGTAACAAATTGGGTCAAAGCTCAGTGAAGTAACCCCCAAATGCCATAAATTCCATTCCGTTTTCCATCTTCAACTTTTGTGTGTCTAACACATTTTTCTTAACCCTTTCATGAAAACCAGGCTTGGTCTGCCTTGAATTCACAATACCTACTGTTGATCAGAGTTGAATTTGCCATTCAGTCTCCCTTGCTCCTTTCC
>NW_008615489.1:21463-33802 GCF_000691845.1 Merops nubicus
GCCACCACATCAGAACATAAACACAAATGACAAAAACTCCTAAGCAGGACAAAAAGCCCAACATCAGTCATAACTATGTTCACTCCATTATGTATTTTCAGAATGAGTATTTTCTCTATCAGTTGCTGTTGCAGAGGTTTCCAGTGCTGTCCCACTGCCTGAGCAGTGCTGCCTGCTCTGAAGGTTTCATTTGGAGGGGCTTAGTCACACTCACCTCAAGTGCAACGTGGATACTCCAGCTAATGAATTCAAACAGTGAAAGGTATCAAGACAAGAACAAGCCCAAGTTCTTGTTATATTTGTTCACTCAGTCTTAACAACCATAATTTCACAGCTCCCAGATTTCACAGTCTCAGATGTTTTCAACTACTTCATTATCTTGAGCAACTGCTCCTCCTCATGGCTGACAATTGACTCCAGTGATAGCCTACCAGCTCAACCAGGGCTCTGCCCCACTGAACACAGACACCTCCACACTGGCCCAGAGTGAAAAAAAAACAAGTTCAAGGAAATCCTAGATCATATTTTCAGCCAATACTCTCCCAAATTCCAACTACTGTCACCTGTGACAGTTCCTAAAATGAATGATGCCAATATATTAAGTAGTCTTCATTTAACTGTCTTCTCTGAACTCATCCCATCTGCAGCTGAATTTTATTGTGTTATAAGCTCATAAACGAGCTGAGACTAGAGACAAAGGAGACCAAGGAGCTAATCTTACAGCAGCCATGCAGAGCACTTCAGAACAGAAATGCAGGTGATGGAAGTCAATCTAATCCTGGTCATGTGTCAAATGTGTAACCATGCCTCTCTTCATTAAAGTGGGGAGAGCTTTTTTTCTGAACCAGGCTTAGGCCTCTATCTCCCAGACTGAAAACATCAACAGCATTGTTTCCCCACTACTGATCATAGGTTCTTAGATGTCATAGGGGAAAGCACTCAGGAGATGTCCACAAACCAAGACGAGGTGACTCAGCTCTCCACAGAACTGGGTAGGAGGTCAGCAGAGCTTATTTGTCAGATTAATGTTTTGCAGCCTTTTTTGCCTGCATACTAACAAGCACCCCCTGCTAAATCCTCACTACCTCAAAGCAACAAAAGAGAGCAATACAAAACAAGGAGAAAAATGACACCTTTCAACAGCATTTCAACATTGTCTGAAAGCTCTCATTGAGAGAGATGTTTTTAACTAATTTCATCTCATACAAATGAGGACTCCCCCAGGAGGCAGCACACCAGTTTTATCATTCACATGGAGTGAAGAACATTTTCTGTGGGCATACACTGGATTCCTGGTTTACCTGGATTCTCCACTCCTTTCCTCTGCTTTCCACTCCCTTTCCATGAAGTAGAACAGCCATTTCATTACATGGACTTCAAATACTTTATTCTTCCTCAAAAGAGGGATCCAGTATGAAGGGAAGCACTTCTGACCAACTGCAGAATCCACCAGCACGAGTGGAAGTGATGTAGAGAAGTCCCAGTTCTGTTGCTGAGGGCCCTGACCTTCTCCTCACCATAGCCCAGTTTGTTTGCTTTAAGGATCTATCAGATAGGACAGAACAATTTTGTCAAGAGGTTTCCTAAAATAAAAATCTTCAGTGTGATACAGTGATGTGAAAACATCATAGTTGTTCTTCAGTTTGTGCAAATTAAGTGTTACAACAAGACCAAAGACAGGTAAGAACACTGCTCTTGCCATGTTTCTTCATACATATGCTGGACACAGCACATGCTGCTCAATAAAGCAATATCCAAGGGAAATGCAAAGCTCTAGCTGAGCAAATTAAAAAGCAGTTTAAATTAAAAAAAAAAAAATCAATCACAGGGATGGAGAGGAAGAAATCTCATCAAGGCCCTTGGTTCTCATCTGTTACTGGGTAGGTCATGGTTGACTTAATTTCTAAGGTAGAGTGGTTTCCATTCCTGAGATGAACAAAACAAACCCAGAGCTGACCCAGCCCAAGGTTTTTCTCCTGCAGTACTTGAGTCCTGCATCTTCACACTGTCATTTCACAGAATGTGCCAATGTGGAATAATGGCACATGTAAAAAGCAAACAGGGTCAGCATCTTCAAAATGCCTTCTGTATTGTATGGGAGTTTCAGCACCAACACTCTCAGACCAGCTTCCCTACAGCTGTGGGATCTCCTGGAATTTTTAATACTTTTAATAATTCATCAGCACTTTTGCAATTAGGCAAAACGTTCCAAGAAGTTAATAAGAGCAAAGAAGATACATTATCACAGAGCTTGATCTGACATCACACAACAAAGCATCGTTAAAAAAAGAGAGCAAGACAGGAAGAGCAAGATCAAAGTGCCAACAGCAAGATGAGTCTCCAAGACAGCCTCATGCAAAACTGTTCGCAACTGAAGTGTTTTTCTTCAGCCCTCACGCTGTTGACTAAGCAGCAGAACAAAGTTTCTAGAAATGCTTCATTGTGATAAATCCATTAGGTATCAAGTTTTAAGCTTCAGGCTGCACTAGGCAGAACATGATGAGTCTCTACAGCAGAGCAAAAGTAGGGGAGAAAATCTGTGAAATGGAATCAGAGCTAGACTAAGAGAGGGAAGGGGAAATGAGGATGAGAGTCTGAATTCATTCTAACGACCTAATTGCTGAGCTAGACACAACTTGGTCTTTATGGCTCTATAGTCCTGAAATATCTGTGCCAACTGAACTGTCCCAGACAGACTGCCCAGAGAGGTGGTCACTGCCCCACCCCTGGAACCATCCCAGGGGAGGTTGGCTGGGGCTCTGAGCACCCTGCTCTAGCTGCAGATGTCCCTGTCCCTGCAGGGGTTTGGACTAGATGACCTTGAAAGGTCCCTTCCCACCCAAACCAGCCTAGGATTCTGCAAGAAAACCACAGCTGATGGGCACAATGCAATTCACTGCCAGAGGGGCATTACTGGAGCAAAAGAAGTTAAAATATCAGAATCAGAGTTGTATTTATGAGCATTTTCATGGTTTTAATACACTGATCTGGGAATAAACACTCCTCCAGTGTTGCAGAGCATTACAGAACTGATTGAAGTGGGTGTGAACTGTGTCCTCTAAGCCCTCGGGTCTTAAGGAGAAATTGGATGGCCAATGCCTGCTAGCATTGCACACACTGTCTCCATCACTTCACTACCCTGATTCATCTCACTGCTCCCTAATTTGTAAAGATGCAGGCAAAGTATAAATACTCATGTCAGACCTGGAAACAGGCTGTGCACCTTTCCTTCTGAGTTAGGAATGGATCTGATGTGGAATAGTGCCACAGACAAGGTATGAAATGATACATTTGACATGGTGGTGGAGACTGAAATGAGGAATGGTGCATTTAAATCCTGGGAATGAGCTGCATGACTTGTACAGAAACAAAAAAGGACAAAACCACTTCAATACATTCCCTTAATCTTACAGTTAATGGTCTCTTCTCCCACAGGAAAGGCAGATACTGTGACTTCTCTTAACAGCTGCTAAACACTTCACAGGACCAGATCCTAGGAAGCTACAAAAGACAGCTGGAGACACATCTATAGTCTCCTGTAGAATAATGATGAACAATGTCAAGAACCCTGTTTATGTATCTTAACAAGTACCATTAAGCTGTGATAAACTGGATAGCTAATAAATAGCTGAGTTCAGAAAACCCTGTGAGAAGGCATCTCATGTTAGAGGGGAAGATGTCACCATAAACATCTCACAGATACATCTTGAACATTTCAATGGAGGTCTCACTTATGCGGTTACTTGAAATGGAAATAAGGGAAACACAGAGATAGAACTCAAAGAATTCACACTAACTGGGATTAAAATTTTGAATACAAGGTCTTTCCTCCAGCCTGGCCTGAGAATTGGAAGGGACTCATTCAAATGAGAATTAGTTATTACCCACTCCAAAAAAAAACAGCCTGAGAGTTGCCTCAGCTTCTCCTGAAAACCCTCTTTTGTCTGGACTCCAGAGCTTCAGATTTTTGTGATTCTCTTTGGTTCTGTGGTGCAGTCAGTTTGAGGGTTGTGATTTTTTTGTTGTTGTTGTTGCTGTTAGGTTGTTTTTTTTTCAGTTGGTTGCTTGTGGTGGGTTCTTTTTTGAAGTATAGCAAGAAACACTTTTAAAACTTGGCTAAAAAAAAGCATTACTCTAGTTATTTTCTCTGAAGTTATTCCATGGCTTTGGTAAATTTTCCATCGAGCCTGTTAGAGCAGGAATCCAACTCAAAATTGACCTGAGAACATTTCACCACCTCCACCAAACCCAGCAAGAGGTTCTGGGTGTGAAGACCTGAGTAAGTGCACTCGAAGTCAATGTAGAGTCTTGAGAGTCAGGCACACTAACATCTGGAAACTAAATCACATGAGAAGTAGACTTGTGCCTG
The DNA here is from genome assembly GCF_000691845.1 of Merops nubicus. NCBI lineage: Eukaryota > Metazoa > Chordata > Aves > Coraciiformes > Meropidae > Merops > Merops nubicus. Next base: position 25,833 of record NW_008615489.1, read on the forward strand.
GCTTAGCCAAATATCCTAAACCTTTCTTGGCACCTTATCTAACATAATCACTTTCACTGAGAAACACATAGAAAACCTCCAGTCTCTCTGCTGCAGGGCAAACGATTTCTTCAAGCCTTACAAAGTATGGTGGGTAATGAGGCATTACACATTGGACTAGCTCCCTGTAAACACGTGTTGGGCAGAAGTCAGGATTTTGGGAACAAAAACCTCTGAAGACTTCTTCTGGTTTCCTTATGGCACCTCCCATCATTAAGACAGCAGGGAATGGCCACTTGAAAAACTTTTGTTTCTCTGCTACATAAAAAAAAAAATAAATTCCTGCTTCCCTCTGAGATCTGTTGAGGTATTTGGCATCCCTGCTCCCCTCCACTCAGTCCCACTGCTCAGCAGATCTTTCCTCATTCCCCGTCTCGTTCAATTCACCTCATGGTCAGACTGCTTCCTTCTTGCAACTACAGTTCCAAGCCTTGAGCTGGTGCCTTACAACAATCAACAAATCTTGTAATTGAACCAACTCTGTAGCAAGCAAGCAAGCTTTTAAGAATTAGTATCTCGAGTGCAATGGGCTGTAAATGTATTAAAAGGCAGGGTCTCTCCTAACAGCATATTTTAGTCTGTACTGCAAACCCAAGTTTCAGCCTGACAGCCCTAGGTGTGTACAAGCCTTGATTTTCCCTGAATAAAACACACACCAACCTTTTATTCTCCACACAACAGCTATTCAATTACTTTTCCAAGCCCTGCAATGCAATTTTGCTAAGGACCTCTTAAGAAAGAAAAACAAACCATCTCTCTGCACCCTGGTGTTGGTATAACATCTTTACAACCAGTCACCTGGGGAGTGAAATCTCCCTGTACCCTAAGGCAGCAAGAAAATAACACAATGGGCTCAAAAAATACAGGCTGGAACAGAACATCTGAGAAATCAGTTAGGTGTGGCAACAACTTCACTTCTGGTCCAGACCCAAGTCCAGCATGTGAATAATCCCATAATGGCTGCCTGCAGAATTGGAATTTCTGAACTGCAGTATGACACCATCCTCTCAGCAGAGCAAAAAACAGGGAATGCAAAATATCACAGAACTAGGTTTTAGCAGAATCAAATGGACTCTTCAGTTCTCATCAACTGACAAAAGCCACGGAATGGAAAGCTCCTTAAAGCTCCTTTCTACATCATCCCTCTGTTCCTGGGGAGTTAAAAACTTCATTAAAAATCTTGTAGCTTTGTTATAATTTTATTTAGATGAATATCTGAGTTTGTTTTGACTGAGTAGATGTTATTCCAAGAACAGAAAAACAAAAACAAAATAAAAACCCCACAGCCAGAAGGACAGGGACACCTCCCTGGGGCATTTCACATTTCAGCCAAATGAGGAAAAATCTGGAGTGTCCCTGCTCCATTTTCTTTCTAACACACCCTACAACCAACCCTCCCAGGAAGGCAGAGACACTACAGCAACAGTCCTGCATAAACCACCTGCCTCATGTAAAGCTGCCTTGCCTTAGAGTCGGCGAGGAGGGAGCAGCAAAGCCACCAAGTGGCCCTTGCCCTGGCAGCTGCCATCCAAACCACACGAGCTGGGCTTGGGGAAGGTGCCACCAACTGCAGGCATGCAGATCCAGCACACGTGAGCCACAGTTCAGTACAGGGCTCATCCCACCCTCCACCGAGCAAACTCAGGGCTCTGTGTAGAGGAAGAGATGGAATTCCAGCACCAAGTTAAAGCTACAAGCCCCGTGGCAAGGGCTTGGGAACTTTAAGGTCCCCTCCAACCCAGACTGTTTTAACTGCAGGCGTGCAGATCCAGCACACGTGAGCCACAGCTCAGTACAGGGCTCATCCCACCCTCCCACTGAGAAAACTCAGGGCTCTGTGTAGAGCAAGAGATGGAATTCCAGCACCAAGGTAAAGCTACAAGCCCCGTGGCAAGGGCTTGGGAACTTTAAGGTCCCCTCCAACCCAGACTGTTTTATGATATGATCATATTGAAATGATTAAGTTGAGACCAAAAGAACAATTAATGTGCTCTGTCACCTCTACTATCAGTCTTTTTTTTTCATGTAACACATTTTGTAAAATGCTTCTGCTATTAATCATATCAATGTTATCACCTAACATACTTCTCCTCCACCTTTTTTAACAGCAGAGCCTATACAGCACTTCATTTTTCATCTACTTGTGTGTGTGTCAAGGGCAACCAAATACAACACACAAAAGGACAACATGATCCATGGGTATTTACAGTGGCCCGTGCTCTGTAATTTATCCTGATAAAATGATCACAGCACAGATCACAAATTTACAAAGCTGAGGAGGACTGAGCTGCTCTGTCATTGTGTACTAATTTTAAGAGGGTTTTTAAGACAGTAAACAACTTGTTTGAGAGGTTCATATTTGAGTCTTCTACAGGAGACACCATGGAACATCCTCTAGGGGTTTATTTTGAAGTAGTGCTTGGAAGAGATGGGGGCTGTCTCCCCCCAGCTTTTGATGACAGGAAATATCAAACATGTTTAGTTTTCTGCTCACCAACTACTACTCATTTCTAAACCAACTCTTTTGGATATTTAGGCTAATGGATTCTCCTCTTGGAGCCAGTCTTCCTGTCTGTAAAACAGGGATAAAACTGAACATCAGCTTTGCTATGACAATTCTGTAATCAGCACAAATTTCCAAGGAACTGTGACTATGAAAAAAATTAATTACTTTATTACTATGTATTATGAAGGTAAGAAATATTCTTCCAGGAAGGCTACCTAAAACATCATGACTTCTGTCACTTTTAAGAACTATCACTAGGGAATGAGCTGTCAAATAGTTACATGGACCACAACAACACAAAAGTTGCTTCTTCACCCTCTTATTTCTCCTCTTTTCCAAAGTATACATTCTGCTTTTCCAGTCTGATGTCTAAGCACGTAGCCAGAGGATCTACCACCAGCATGAGCAACCTGTGTCTAACATTAGTCAGCAGAGATAAGAAAATGTCAAGTCTGGCAGCTGCTGCAGGACCACATAAACTATGTTTTAGCTCTTGTGCACTAGTAAAGATAGGTACACTCACTACCTTCCCATATAAAGTTAGTTTAATTCTAGTTTTATATACCAAAAATAGTAAGACCTTTATTTTTATTTGGAATGCTAAGGAAGAATTGTACTTGTATGGCATACTACTGATTTGAGAGCAGACATGAAATGGAAAGCATCAAATATACACCTCTTTAAAACAATATTAAACCAGAACACTACTCAAACTCTTTTAATAGTGTTTGTGGAATCCTAATGCCTGGGCAGAGGAAGCAACTGAAGTGACATTACAGTGGAATTGTTTGTGCAACACTAAGAACTGTGGTCAGACTTGAAATGAGAGCTTTAAGTTTTTCCTTCAATGAAGACTGCCATGTAGAAGTCATCTCACGTGCACTAACCTGGCCAGACAACCCACCAAGAAGCAAGTCATTCTCTTAATTTCTCTGTCAAGATTCATTTTGATAAGACTTTATCATAGCCTGTGTAAACCCTGCTGATTCTATCCTTGCTCAGTTCCTTACAGCCTTCCAGTGACTCTAATGAAAATAAAACTCCATTCTACAACTACTCTAATTACTGTCTTCAAAGTTTGTACCAAATAGCCAAAAGTTGCCTGGAGAGTGTGACTATTTCATTGTTGTAACTTAGATTTCATCTTTCTGTGATAAAATGCCATGAACAAATGGTTCAGAAATGAATGAACTCTTCCTAAGAGAATCCCTGTCCCCAGCACGAGCCGCAACGCGGGCTGGTGAAACGGGCTGAACGTCTTTGTCCCCTGGCTTTAACCAGAGTAACCACACTCCTCATCTCCCACTCAGCCCATCTTTAAACACCTTCAGAACGAGCCAACCCAGCAAGGGTTTCTTCTCCAGAAGAACTGCTGCTCTGCTGGGGAAAGGAGGCAAACCCAAGCTCTGGGAGCTGCGTTTTGGAGGCGGAGGAGCACGGGCGCCTCGCACCCTCCCAGGGTGAGGTGTGCAAAGAAATCCTGAGGTTATTTAACTCTAAATTAAAGCCATCAGATTCTGCTGCCAAACTGAAAGCGCCTCGTTAAGAAGCGTGGCACGTCCACGGCTTTCTGAAAACATTTTCTTGTGTTTGCAGGGAGAAGTCAAGTTATCTCAGAGTCCCTTCTGCTGAATGAAGCGAGTCATTAAAGCAGCATTTGCAAGGCAAGGCTTCTCACAGGGCTTTCTGTCAGGCCTTTCAGACAGCAAGGACGTGCATGAGGGCCAGCCTACAAATGATGCATTGTGGAATGTATGTGGGAGCAAACAGCCACCATTGTGAGTGCAGGTGGGAAAGGAAAATGAATAGACAAGGAGGCTCAGGGAGAGGGAGAAGCTCGGTATTGATGGGCTCCGTGCACGTCTTTAATGAAGTTTACCCAATAAAAGATGGGTTTTTCCCCAGTCCTCTTCTCTAAACATTAATTACATTGAAAAAATACAGCAGTGAAAGATCTCAAGGATTATATATATACTTGTGTTTTGTCATTAAACTACTAATGAAGATCTAGAAGGCTCTTCCTTCAAGTATCTCCACACACTTCAGTATCTCAGAGCTCAATACGAATATCCTCACTGCCCTTCATTCAGGTGAGGAAAATGAGGCATGAGTTACCAATAGCATGCATGAAAAATGACTTAAAACCTAACATTTTTCAATGCCAATCCTTTAAGTAAGCAATTGCCCATCAGTATTAATTTTATCATCTCCAAAAGAGGATGTTACAACAAGCCCTAATGCCAAAAGTTTCAACAAGTACAAACCCAGAAGCAATGGATGCTTCAGTGACCCACGCCTGGAAAATATTGTCCCCCTGTCACAATCTTTTACTTTGGGCATAGTCTCAGATTGTCTTCTGCCATATTCTGCACAGCTGCTTCACCACTTTTCTCTCCTGTTGCCTGGTGGCAGCTTTTATCCACATCTGCCTCACTGACAAAGCACTTCAAGCCTCATTGGAAAACTTTTTATTCCCTGTTGTCTTCCTCCTGCTTTTGTTCTGCAGTGGAAGACACTCAAGCAGTACTTCTGCACTGCAGTTTGTGCCATCACTATTACAGCCTCTCACCATGTCATTTTGCAGGCACCTTTGCTTTTTCTTTCTCATTTTACTGACTAGAAATAATTGCATTACTTTGTACACTTAAGACAGAAGTATTTGGTTGAACATTCATCCCTCTCTTTGTTCTTTTTAAATATTGATACGAGGCCATCAACTTGCTGCTGAAACTTCCCTAATGCTCCAGGATTGAGGATATAACCCAGTTACAGATGGCTTGTCCAGATCAGTTTTAAAATAGCTGCAAGAAATTCATTCTGAATATCTTGATTGAACTCAAAGGTTAAAAACATTGTGCTTCAAACACACTACCTACTAGGAAACTGGAAAATAATTCATTGTCAGTTAAGTCTATCTACCAGTACTTTTCCAAAACAAATATACAAGCCATATTCATCTGCCTGAGTTATTGGTCATACCACTGGTTTTGTGGGGGTAGATTTATAGCTTCTTATCTTTCCCTTTGTCCTTAAGACATACACGCTTATTTATAAAAATATTCAATGTATTTTATAACACATTTTCAACTATTTCTATATATCATCCTTCTGTTTATCACCCACCATACCTCTCAGTGTCATTATTAGTTTCTACAATAAATGTACAAGTACTTGAAAATCAATTTTTTTTAAAAAAAAAAAAGTAGTTTCATGTTCTGTACAAACTCTTTACTCAGACTCAGAGAGCCTTTAAGATGCCTTTTAAGCTAATTACCAAACATTCTGAAAGCAGCTCCCAAGCACCACTTTTCTTCCCCAAATACCCTTTCCTAGGTGCAGGAATGTTTTCACCCACTGAACATTTGTCAGTTTGGAGTTTTCTTTTTGGATGTCAGTCAGAATCCTATTCTATAGTTTTTAGTCCTGGCATGTTTTATCCTGTCAGATTTACGGCCAATATAAAACCCCCTTCACTATTTTTTATTTGTGGTCTGTAGGAGTGGTTGGGGGACCCAGGGGACACCACACACCACTGCCAGGGTGACACCTCCACCTAAAGCTTCACTAATGCCTTCCCACTCCCAGCATTTTAGAGATGGCAAAGAAGTGAATATTCCATTTTCTTGTGATTTGGCAGTTGAGAGGAGAATAATAAATACTACATGCACAGTTTAGATCATGATCATACAAGTACTTGAGACCATTTGCTCCTAGCTACCAGGATTTGGGAAATAACATCGTTTCACACACATGCAACTCCATTTCTTTCCACTCAGTCATTCTTAATAAGGTCATAAATATTTATTTTACCATTTCAATTCTGGGGACTGAAGTAACCATATTTTACTTACCACTTCCTCAAGTTTAAATTTGGAAATGAGCAAGTCCAATTAATCTTAAAAATAATAATAAGAATAATTAGGCCCCCAACACTGAGTTTGGCTATTATATGATTTCTTTTCATATTCTGTTGACCTGATCTTTGGTTTTCTCCACTTTGACTCCATGCTAAATAAAACATCTATCTGCTCAGTACTTCAGTCACGAGTTCACACAGATTCTGATGTATCTACAACACTCACTATCTGAATTCAATTTCCCTTCGTGCTAGGAAAAACAAAATCACAAGTTGTACAGCACCATCTTCCCACTGAACTTGGGAGGAAATGGGGTTAAGTTGCACCAGGGTTTTTTTTACTTTTGTATCACTACCCATTACAAGTTGCCTCTAAGTCATGAGGAGCCTCTGTTCCTTGAGCAAGCTGCATTTCACACCTATGAGGCAGTCATTTCTCCTACTGTCTATCACTACCTTAGAAAAGCTTGCTTTCCTGCACCTAAAAATAACATTTCACGTCAGGATTATCTGTCTTCTGAGCTTATAAATTGGTATAATAAGTGTGAGAGTGGAAAACTGTAGACAAGGCAATTATACATTGCATCAACTGTTGAGTAACCTACATTCCTGAAAGAAACCCAGCAGCACTACCCTCCTTCACCCCCAGTAAGAACCAATACGGCACAGACTGCAAACCAGAACCCATTATGCAATTATACATTGCATCAACTGTTAGAGTAACCCACATTCCTGAAAAAAAAACACCAGCACTATCCTCCTTCACCCCCAGTAAGAACTAATATGGCACAGACTGCAAACCAGAACCCATTATCCATGCTACAGCTGTGCTGAGCACAGACCTGTACCTAGGCAAGCCTCTCAAGACTTCCACACATCCTTCACCCTGCTTCCCTGGAAGGTCCAGCTGCCAGCAGGGAGTATTTCACACTTCATAAACTAGATGGAATATTTTAATACCCAAATCAGCATCTGATAAAAACTCACTGTGAAAAGAGATAAATATCATACAAACACATGATAACTTCTAAGTTCTCCAGTCCCAAGCTCATAAATAGTCCTGCTTGGCTTGTTATTCAACTATCAAGTATTTCAGACATCCAGGACAAAATTAAACTATTTAACATCAACATCATAAACTCTTTAAAGAAAGCCTCCCACCTCAGAATCACAGGGAGCAGGTCAAGAAAAATAAATTAATCATTAAATCAAACACTGAGCTCTCTCTTACACTTATCACTGCACAACATCAGTACAACACATCACCGTGTGCTTCCACCCTGCCAGCTCCCAGGCAGCTTACAGACTGACACATCCATTCCCTAACCTAGTTGCCCAACTGGACATGCAGCTCCCTTACTTGCTGGTGGTGGGGCTCATAAGGTTATGTCCATCTTCCACTCACCAATTCTCCTCCCCTTCTAATCATGTGAGCACAGAGAAACTCTCGAGCCAGCACTGAAAAGCTCCAGCATCAAGTCATCCTGGTGAGCCCTTTTGGAAGCAAATACATTGGGTGTGCCATGTTTAGGGCTACAAAAGATAAATACACTGGAATAGTGACTTAAA
>NW_008615490.1:0-6181 GCF_000691845.1 Merops nubicus
AGCAGGTTTCAAACCATTACAACAACTCACTAGGCTGGGAGCTTGGTAATAATCATTAGTACCAATATAGTGGGATGAAATATTTGTGCTTGATACAACTGAAATTAAATCTATGGTAACTGGTGTCCTCTGGGAACTTAGTAGAGAGTGCACATTCATCCATATAGCAAGCTTGAAATCATAGAATTGTTTGGGTTGGAAGAGATCTTAAAGATCATTTAGCTCCAGCCCCCATGTTTTGGGCAAAGACACCTCCCACATGTGGAAAAAGGGACTGGTCACCTGGGAGGAACATAGGAGCTTTGTCAGGGTAGGTAGGGATGAAACAAGGAAGGCCAAGGCCCTCTCGGAATTAAAGCTGGCAAATAATATAAAAGACAACAAGAAGGGTTTCAAGTACATCAGTAGGAAAAAGAAGACTAGGGAAAATGCGGGCCCACTTCTGAATGAGGTGGGAGCCCCAGTGATAGAGCGTACAGGACAGGTGGAAGTGTCAAATGCCTTCTTCACTTCAGTCTTTACCATAAGACCAGCCCTCAGGAATCCCAGTCCCTGGAGGTACGAGAGAAAGACTGGAGGAAGGAGGACTCTCTGCTGGTGGATGAGAGTTGGGTTAGAGATTATTTCAGCAAACTGGACACCCACAAATCCCTGGGCCCTGTTGGGCCCCATCCATGACTACTGAGGGAGCTGGCTGATATTATTGCTGTGCCACTCTCCATCACTTTTGAAGGATCATGAAGAAAAGGAGATGTCCCTGAGGACTGAAGTAAGGTCAATGTCACTCCACTCTTCAAATAGGGCAGGCAAGAAGGAGGACCCAGGAAATTACAGGCTGACCAGCTTCACTTCCAGCTTGGTGATGAAACAGCTCATTCTGAAGTTCATGTCTAAGCATGTGGAAGAAAAGAAAGTCATCAGGAGTGGTCAGAAAGGGTTTACCAATGGGAAATCAGGCTTAACTAATCTGCTAGCCTTCTCGGATGGTGTGACTGTCTGGGTGGATGAAGGAAGAGCAGTGGATGTTGCCTACCTTGGACTTCAGCAAGGCCTTTGACATTATCTCCCACAACATCCTCCTAGGTAAGCTCAGGAAGTGTGAGTTAGGTGAGCAGACAGTGAGTGGATTGAGGACTGGCTAAACAACAGAGCTCAGAGGGTTGTGATCAGTGGTGCAGAGCCTAGCTAAAGGCCTGTTGCTAGTGGTGTTCCCCAGGGGTCAGTACTGGGTCCGGTCTTGTTCAACGTCTTCAGCCATGGCCTGGATGAAGGGACAGAGAGCACCCTCAGCAGATTTGCTGATGATAGAAAACTGGGAGAAGGGGCCGACACATCAGAAGGCCATGCTGCCATTCAGAGAGACCTGGACAGGCTGGAGAATTGGATGGAGAGTCTTTTGCTAACTGCTTGTCCGATATAGAATGGTATTATCGTTATTAGACAGACCAGCAGCCAGACTTCTCCCTCTGCTCCCACATCACACACCAGAGATCCAAAGTGCCAGACAATCACAAGGAGAAATGAGCCAATGCACTGACTCACTGTGAAGGATGTGAAGAAGGGAGCAAGCTGACTCAGGAACCGTGCCATAGGAGATGGAATCAGCCAGAAAATGAGTTTAATTATATAGTAGATTCCCAGAGACAGATTTCTGATCTCGCTCCACCATCCTGGCAACTCCATTTGCTATGAAGAGTGAAGGAGCCCTTTTGATATCCAGAACACCCACATAGCATACCCACTGTGCAGGCAGGCCTCCCAAACCCACAGCAAGCAGAGCTGGTTCTTACAGAGGTGGCTTCTTGTCCCACCTCCAAGTTAATGTGGAAGGTGGGGGCACCTGGTGGTGATCTCCTAGTCAGTTCCCACCCAAGGCTGGCCAGACCCTGTGTGAAATGCAATCAGGAGGGTCTTTCTTGGCTGGTTGTGGACTTCATCCATATGCCAACTCTCATTCAGGGCTGGTGATTTAAACTCCCATCACTTCAGAGAGGAACCTAAGGAAGTTCAACAAAGCTAAGTGTAGAGGCTTGTACCTGGGGAGGAATAACCCCATACATCAGTTAGTTAGGGGCTGACCTGCTGGAAAGCAGCTTGACAAAGAAGGACCTTGGAGACCTGATGGACAAGTTCATTGTGAGACAGAAGTGTGCCCTTGTTGCCAAGACGGCAAATGGTATCCTGGGGTGCATTAATAACAGTGTGGCCAGCAGGGAGGTTCTCCTCCCCCTCCAGTCCACTTTGGATTGGCCACATCTGGATTTCTGTGTCCAGTTCAAGTTTCCCCAGTTCAAGGGAGACATGGAACTACTGGAAAGAGCCCAACAGGGATCTACAAAGATGGTAAGGGACAGGAACTTCTCTCTTAAGAGGAAAGGCTGAGAGACCTGGGGCTGTTTAGCCTGCAGAAGAGAAAGCGGAGAGAAGATCTTAGCAATGGTCATAAATACATGAAAGTGTGTGTCAAGAAGATGACACCAGTCTCTTTTCAGTAGTGTCCAGCAATAGAATGAGGTCCAATGGGCACAAATTGGAACAAAGGAAGTTCTGCTTCAATATCAGGAAAATCCTCTTTCCTGTGAGACTGATGGAGCACTGGACCAGGCTGTCCAGAGAGTGTGTGGAGTCTCCCTCCCTGGAGACTTTCAAAACCCACCTGGACACATTCCTCTGTAACCTGCCCTAGGTGAACCTGCTTTAGCAGGGGGGTTGGACTCGATGATCTCCAGAGGTCACTTCCAACCCTTAACATTCTGTGCTTAACATTCTGTGATTCTGTGACTGAGAGATACTTTCCTACCATGTGGTTTTGGTTCCTTCTGTTTTCTATGTCCTTTGTTGGAACTGGTCCTATTTTTCATTGTTTTTCATGATTCCTAGTTGCCAAGTATTGTTTGACCTCTCTGCTGTCACCATGTCTTTGCTCAGTATCAAGGAAAGGAGAGGTTTATGAGCCAAGACCAGACAGCCCATTGACTCCACAGACCCTGTCTCCTTTACTAGGGCCAAAAACAGCTGTCTTAGGAGGCATTTCAGAAAGGAGAAAACATACAGTGATATACTCAGACAGTGATTTTGCCCTCCTAAGATAATCTTCCAGCTCCAATATTTTGTGACTCAAGAACTTTGTGAGCCTGCAGCTATGTGTCTGAGAACAATGATCATTAAAAGAAGAAGGAAAATACAATATTATTAATTTTGGCCAGTAACATTACAGTAAAATTTCAGTACCAAAGTAAAATGTATGCATTTCACATGTGCTTTAAACAAGGGCTTAAGGAGATGAGATTAGCCGTGGTAGTAAAGGTGGTGGCAGGCTCCTGCTATGTGTCCTGATCTTCTGATGTAAATTACTCACACCATAGCATGGGCAGCAGAACAGAGGGTATTCAATACAACTCAGGTATTTTGCTAACTCCTTTTTTGAAGTTCTCTTTTGTAGTTTTCACTCCTATGAGCTGAAGCTTCTTGGAGACCTATAGTCACCCTATGAAATTTTCAGCAGCCCAAACGGTGGTGATAAACTTCAGTAAAAACATATCTGTTACTTATTGGCATTTAAAACAGCTAGGGAGAATTATTTGGCAATAAATCTACTGTGTTTCACTAGTAAATAAGCTTTAGCAAATAATACATGCTTGTAAAAGATCTGTGTACACAAATTTAAAGGCTAAAGGGGTTGTTAAAAATAAGCACGGACTTAATAAAAAGCATTTTATGTCCAAATCTGTAATTAAACTGCTGTAGCAAATTCAGCATAACTTCAAACTCTTCTTGCCATGCCTTCTTTTACAATTGTATTACATTCCACCATAAAAGGAAAATCTATGTTGATAGTGTTTGATATTCTTTAGCCTACTGGAGCCAAGCATAACTAAATCATATTTTCATTATATTTCACATTCTGCTTACTAATATTCACACTATGTGACTAAGTTTCACTAGAAAAACAATCAGTGTACCTTCCAATAGAAATAGAATGGAGAGTAAATTAAAGAGCTTGTTTCAATAGTGTAATTTATATAGACTAAAACAATGTAAATCTTAGACTGCCATGCTCTTCCTGTTTTTTCAGAAGAGCACCTATGGGTGTCCACTGCTGTACAAAATGATAATATTTGTATAGGTTTCTTCAACTCTGGCCTCAGTTATAAATATTTTTATATATTTTCATTTAAAATAGATTTATGGCTTTCATGTCTTGTTTCCATGACCTTCCCACTTCGCTCACACTTTTGTCTCCTCTTAAAATAAATGCCTTGGGTCATTTGCTTATTTTAATCTGCATAGACTAATTCTGCCTCTTCTTATTTAGACAGAGTTGAACTCTTTAAGAGGAGGGATCTATAAATCTCATGTGGAACCAACAGGGAGTTACCACTTGGTACAAAAAAAATCTGCCTATTTCTGTTACCAGGTGGTACTTTGAAAACCCAATATTGTTTAGCCATTTATTCCTTCAAGTTTGTAAAGAGATGTGAGAATATTTAGACCTCTAATGGGAGCATTTCAGTTGGATAGTCAAAATATAAGACATGCTTGACAGTTATTCAGTTGGATTATAACCTGGACAAGAATTTGTTGGGGCAGACAAAAGGCATTTTGGTTCTTGTTCTGATACTGTCACTGGTTCGTTATCTTGCTCTGAAAAGGTCATCTCATCTCTTTATTTGTTCCTTTTCTAATGTTTGTCTGCCTTTTGTTTTTTGTTTGTTTGTTTGTTTTTGTTTGTTTGTTTGTGTAGGCTTGGGTTTTTTAAAAAAAAAAAATCATCAGGGTTGAGAAAGTCACATTCTAGCAGATTTTGAAGTACCTCACATCACCCTTTCCCAGTTCCCATTCAGGATCAGTACTGTTCCTGCAGTAACATGTAAACATAATTAAAGTTCAGGGATCCAAAAGCATTTAAAATTATTTTTCAAATCTGTCACTGAACTAGTTTTTCTTGGAAATTTTGAAAATATATTTGCTATATTAGAGCACACTACCCTGTTGTCATGACGCCCACACACTGTCAATCAGCTATTCTCCATGACAGAGTCCTCAACAGAATGGTCTTTGAGGCTTCTGCTGGTAAGGGAAAGAAACAACATAGAACACAAATATATATATAGTGGTAAATTCTGGACATGGGATAATTAATCATACTAAGCAGGTTATATTTGTGTACAGAATTGCCTGGGTCAGCATTTCAGGAAAAGACAGTACCTCAGACGGAAAACGACTGTGGCATTCTGATAACCAAACTGATGATTCAAGTGTCAATGGAATTAAAAATACACATCCCAAATCCTTTGTCAAGAAGATCATGCTGTTCCGAGCATCATACTTAGCGTACAGAAGACAGGAAATATCCTGAGGTTTTCCTGGGTTTAATATTTTCAAACAACTCTAAAAATAAGGTTCTTCTGTGTAAAAATTACTTACTAGCCAAACACAAATTTAAAGCTGTATAAAGTAACAGTGTGTGTGTCAGTGAATTTAAGAATAGACTACCACATGTTATGCTTGGACTGAAAAAAAATCAGGTAGCTTTATAAAGAATTTGTGTCCCTCAGAAATAATTAGACTAAATTTAGATCTGTTTCCCCCTCTTAACTGTCCTGAAGTGTTCCCCTGAATTTTCCAGAAGGCAAGTGAGGTGGCTCTGACACCAAATCTATCACTTTTATTAAATGAGTTGTTATAGATGGAGCAAAAAGGAAACATTTTACTATCTTACTAGTAATTCCATTAACCAGTCAGTCCCCCGAAAGCAAGTAGTAGGCCTCACCTGTGGGGAAGAATGGACAGGACAGATGACCCTAAACTGACCAACAATGTATTCCAATCCATTCTATACATGTCATATTCAGTATAAAGCTGAGTGATCATGAGGGTCAAGGTCTCCTGTTTGGCATTCAAGTAGGACTCTGTCCATTCTGCCTTTGATGCAAAGCTGTGCATTCCTGAATCCAGTTCCAGAATCCAGGTCCTGAATCTGGTTCCCATATGCTGCTGAGTCCAGTCCGGGACTTTCCCAGTGTCTGCCAACAGTGCCAGTGGTGATGGTGGCATAATTGCCATTGGGGGCTGGGTTCAATATTGGTTTTGTATAGATATTTGTATACATTCTATTTAATTATTATTTTCATTAGAGCAATTTCACTTTTCTTTTTCTGGTCCATAAGTCTCTTTCCCA